>NW_005360124.1:10706806-10720473 GCF_000412655.1 Myotis brandtii | reverse complement strand
AGGACCATTTTATATTTTTAAAAATGACTGAGGACCCCAGAGCTTGGTTTATATACCTATATGGGTTTTATGTATATTGGTATGTATATTAGATATGAATAAGACATTTAAAAATAATTATTTAGTAAATAATATGAGTATAAATAACATATGCCCATAAAGTATTAATATTAATAACTTTTCTATGAAAAATAACTTTTAAAACAAAAATATTAGTGAGACAAGTGAAAACTTCAAATTTTGTCTCTGATTTTCATCCTTAAATATGTAATGAACATTTTTTAACTTTTAATTACTTTTTTGTGTGTTTTTCATGTAAAAAGGTAAATGTCTTTTTACTTTTAAAATAACATTCTAAAAAGTATATTACTGTCTCCTTTGTTAGTAAACACGTTTTATAGGAATGCCCTGTGTTTTTATTTGACCACAGTTTTCATTAAAATAATTACTTGTGGTATATGAATGGTCAAGATTGTTTGATTAGTCCTAGGAATTGTATGCTATGGAGAAATGAAAAGAAGGCAAAACCACCATTATTTTAACATCTGAAGTTCTCTTTGCAATGTACTCACAAAATTTTCAAAATATAGCTATTTTTTAATGAAAATTAGGTAAAACTTACATTAGGTGATTTTAATGTCTTTCCGTACTATGTATTTTATATGAAAAACACACTCTCAGGAGTAAATAATTTACAGTTATTTTGAAGATGTTTCAGTATGTTTCATGAGTTTTATGACAATTTGGAATTCATATCATGTATCATTAAAATAATATCTAAACCATTTAATTATTAAGATCAAGATTCTATGGCAAGGCAAATATACTATTGTGGTTAAAAAAAAAAAATCCAGAAACTCAATTACTTTCAGACCTTCTCTCACTATACTTCCAGTGAGGATGTCAAGCACGGATTAAGAGTTTTGAAAGAGAAGACACACCAAGGTCCCACTTCTGTGACAGAAACTGGGAAGGTGGTAAACATCTAAAAATGTATATAATTTACATTTTCACAAACATGAGGAAACATGTCAGTTAAAAAATATGTGTGTATCTCTTTATAAATAGGTATATTTATAGTCATAGAAATACTAGCTTAATATAACCTAACCGGTTTTCAGAATTAATTTAAATTTGAAAATAGAATAATTTATTTCAGCAATAGAATTCTTCTCTTCTCCAAATTGGCCATTGCAGTCTCAGCCAGCAGTGGGAACACTGGAAAGCCCCCACATCAAGAAAGTATTTCTTTGATCCAGTCAGGGGTTAGAAGTGGCAGTGTGCATAAGAATGTCTTAAAGAGTTTAACTGACAGATTGGGACCCATTCCCAAGATTCTGATTATGTAAATAATGGGTGTAGCCATTAATCTGCATTTGAATAAGCTATGCAGGTGATTGAGCCAGTGTTTAGAGGCACTGTTTTGGGGATTAGTTGGGTTAGAGAATGTATCTGTGATCTTTTGACTTCAGATTTGAAAACAGGAGATCCCATTTTTACGCCTATTTTACATGTAAACTTTAACTTTGACAATTCTGTAAATAGTTTTATCCCTGAATTAGTTATTTGGATACTTAAGGATTGGTTTACCTGTGAAGTCCCTGGTGTGAAACAACATAGATAGAGAAATGAAAACATTTAATTTTCTTAAATTCTGATATGAACCTAGCCAAAATAGATTTTCTTTAAAATTATTTTAAAACTTTAAAAATTTAAAGCAAAAAAAATACAACACTGAAAATTTTCCAAATCCAAACTTATTTTTCCACTGATTGGACCACCAATTGTTCATCCATTCACCAGTTGATGGACATTTAGGTTGGTGGTTATGAATTACATTGCCATAAACATTTATGTACAGGTTTTGTGTGAACATATGTTTTCATTTTGGGGGCGTAAATATGTAGCAGTGAAATTGCTGGATTGTATGTTAAGGGTGTTTTTATATTGAACTGTTTAACTTTTCCAGAGTGGCTATACCATTTACATTCCCATCAATAGTTTGAGAGTTCCAGATATTTTAGTCATAAGCTGCATCTCGTTGTGATTAAAATTTGCATATCTCTGATGACCACTGGTGCTAAGCACCTTTTCATGTGCTCATTTGGCATCCCTATTTCTTCTTTGGGGTAGTTCTTTCTGTTCATTAGCTAATGATTTTACTGAGTTGTTTTGTTTAATTATTACTGAGTTTTGAAAGTTTTTTATATCCTGAGTATAAATATTTTTATCAGATATGTGTTTTGCAAATATTTTCTGCTTTTATATTTGGGTTTATAACTCGTTTCCTGTTAATTTTATGGCTCTTCAATTATTCCAGCATCATTTGTTGAAAAAGCTACCCTTTCTTCCTTGAATTCCCTTTGTCCTGTGTTGGAAATCAGTTGACATATGTATGGGTTTATTTTTGGATTTCATTCTATCTCATTGATCTGTGTGTCTGTCACCAACCATACTATCTTGATTACTGGGGCTTTATAGTAAGTCTTGAAATCCAGTCAGGAGAATCTTCCAGCCTTTTTTTCTTTTTGAAAGTGGTTTTGACTATTATAATTTCTTAGCTTTTAAAAAAAAATAACTTTTAGAATCAGCTTGTCAATTTTTACAGAAAATCATTGGTCATTGCTACAATGTAGAAATACAGTTTATTTTTCTTTACTCACCCTATATATTGTGACTTTAATAAACTCACATTTTATTTCTAATACTTTTACAAATAGATTCTTTGGGATTTTCTATATGAACACAGTTTTACTTCTTGCTTTCCAATCTGTATGGCTTTTATTTCATTTGACCTTGTGCTGTCTGGGAATGATGAGGGCAGATACTCTTGCCTTGCTCCTGATTTTATGGGGAAGGTATTCAGTCTTTTATCATTAAGTATGATATTAGTTGTAGATTCTTTGTAAATGCTCTTTATGAGGTTGAAGAATTTTCCTCCAATTCATAGTTTACTGAGGCTTTTTATTATGAATGGTTATTAAATTTTGTCAAATGCTTTTTCTGCATCTATTGAGATTATCATACGGTTTGTCTTCCTTAGAACACTGATTTGGTGAGTTACATTTATTGATATTAATATTGAATTAGTCTTGCATGCCTTTGGGTAAACCCCACTTAGTCATTATATGTATCCTTTTTATATTTTGCTAGATTTGATTTGCTCACATTTTGTCATAGATATTTACATCTATGTTTATTAGAAATACTAATCTGTAATTTTTGTTTGTTTTGCTATTAGGGCCTCATCAAATAAGTTGGGAACTGTTTCTTCCTATTTTGTTTTTTGGAAGGTTTTTGAAAAAATTAGTATTTCTTAAATGTTTGGTAGAATTCATCAATGAAGCCATTTGGGCCTGGAGTTTTACTTGTTGGAGAGTTTTTAACTATGATTAAATTTTTCTTTAATGGATAGAGGAATTTTTAGATTAAGTATTTCTTCTTAAGCAAGTTTTGATAACGTCTCTTTCCCAAATTTGTGCACTTCAATGATGTTGTTGGATTTATAGGCATAGAGTTGTCAGTAAAATTTTATTATTATTCTTTCAATATCTGTTGGATCTATAATGCTGTCCTTTCTTCAATTCCTGATATTGGTAATTTGTTTCTTCTCCTTTTTTTGTCCTGATCAGTCTGGTTATGTGTTTATGAATTATATTAATCTTTTCAGTGAGCCTGGTTTTGGTGTTACTAATTTTCTCTGTTTTTCTGTTTTCAATTTCATTGTTTTCTGTTTATATCAATATTTCTTCCTTTTGTTTGCTTTTAGTTTAATTTATTTGTCTTTTTCTATTTTCTTAAGGTAGAAGTTTAGATTGTTTTTCTTGTTTTAATATAAACATGTAATTATATATATTTCCCAAGAACTTTTTTAGCTTCTTTCTACAAATTTTGATTATGTGTTTTCATTGTCCTTCAGTCAAAATATTTTCTAATTTTTCTGTGACTTCCTCTTTGACCTGTAGATTCTTTAGAAGTGTTCTAATTTATAGATATTTGGGCATTTTCCATATATTTTTCTGTTACTGATTTCCAGTCAATTTCACTGTGGTAAGAGAACGTATTTCGTGTAAGTTCACAGGTTTTTGTTTTTTTTAAATTTATTGAGGTTGGTTTTATGGCTCAGATATGATCTATCTTAGAGAATGTTTCATGTGTACTTGAAAAGAACATATTGCCCTTGTTGGGTGGAGGGTTCTATAAATGTCAATTTGGTTCATAGTCTTCTGTCAACCAGGTGTTCTATATCCTTACTGATTTTTTTTTTTTTTTGTCTATTTGTCCAGTTGGTTACAGAGAGAGGTGATGAAGTCCCTAGTTGTAATTTAACTTGTCTATTTCTCTTTTTATTTCATAGTTTTCCCTCATTTATTTTAACATACAAAGATTCACAACAGACTCTGAACAATTGTACACCAACAAATTTGACAACCTAGGAGAAACAGATAAATTCCTAGGCATACAACCCGCCAAGACTGAATCATTAAGGAAGAGAAAATCTGAATAGATTACTAGTAAAGAGATTGAATTTATTCTAGCCTGTTGTTGGATTCATAAACACTCAGGAATATTGTGTGTTTTTGGAAAATTTATTCCTTCATTGTCATGGTACAATACTTTCTTTTTAACTATATATTCATGTTTAAAGTGGATTTTTAAAAAGGTTTTTATTGATTTCAGTTAGTGATTTCATTTTTTTCAGATAAATATCCAGAAGTGGATTGCTGAGTCATGTGATAGTTCTATTTTTTAATTTTTTGATGGACCTCCATACTTTTTCCATAGCACTAGCTATACCAATTTACATTTCCACCAACAGTGCACAAGGGTTCTCTTTTCTTTATATCCTCACCACCACTTGTTATTTCTAGTCTTTTTGATAATAGCTTTTTGAAGAAATAATCTCATTGTGGTTTTGATTTGCATTTTCCTGAGAATTAGTGATGCTGAACGTCTTTTCATATACATGTTGACCATCTGTTAATTGTTTTTGGAAAAATGTCTATTCAGATTCTCTGCCCAATTTTTAATCAGATTGTTTGTTTTTGCTATTGATTTGTGTGAGACCTTCATATATTTTGGATATTAACCCCTTACAGATACATGTTTTACTTATATTTTCCCCATTCAGTAGGTTGCCTTTTTATTTTATTGATGGTTTCCTTTGTTGTACAGAGCTTTTTAGTTTGATTTAGTCCCACTTGCTTATTTTTTGTTTTTTTGTTCCATTTAATTTTGGTGTCAAATTTAAAGAATCATTGCTTACAGCCTATGTTTTTATTGTGTGTGTGTGTTTTTAGGAGTTTTATGGTTTCAGGTCTCACATTTAAGTCTTTAATCCATTTTTAGATAGTTTTGGGATATGATGTATAATTGTGGTCCATTTTCTTTTCCTATGTTTGAGGCTGTCCAGTTTTCCCAGCAATTATTGAAGAGTTTGTTAATATATTTTTGACTTCTTTATTGCAAATTAATTGAGTGAGTTTATTTCTGGGCTCTATTCTCTTTGATCTGTATGTCTCTTTTATGTCAATATCATACTGTTTTCATCATTATAGCTTTGTAATATAGTTTGAAATCAGGGAGCATGATGCCTCCAACTTTGTTCATTTTTCTCAATATTGCTTTGGCTATATGGGGTCTTTTGTGCATATAAATTTCAGAATTATTTGTTTTATTTCCATGAAAAATGTCAAGATTTTGATAGGGATTGCATTGAATCTATACATTGCTTTAAGTAGTATGAGCATTTTAACAATATTATACAGATACTAGAGGCCTGATGCACGAAATTCGTGCAAGGGGCTCAGCCCTCACAGCCGTGGCAGCTTGCCTCGGCCCTCAAAGCCCCAGCTTCATCTGGAAGGTTGTTCGGCTGTCTGCTCTAATTAGCATATTACGCTTTTATTATTATAGATTTGCAGAACATTCTATCCTAAAGCAATGGAATATACATTATTCTCAAGTGCACATGGACTATTGTTGAGGATAAATCATATGTTAGTCCTCAAAACAAGTGATAAAAATTTAAGATTAAAATTATATCAAGCATCTTTTGCAACCACAATGATATGAAACTAGAAATCAAATTACAAGAAGAAAACCAGAAAATTTGCTAATTTGTGGAGAATAAGCAACATGCTATTAAACAATCAATGGGTCAAAGAAGAAATCTGAGAGAAATTAAAAAAAAAATACCCTGAGATAAGTGAAAATGGAAATAGAACATACCAAAACATTGGGATGTAACAGTAACTGTTCTAAGAGAGACGTTCACAGCAATAACTGCTTAGATCAAGAAACAAAATCTAACTTTACACCTCAAGGAACTAGAAAAAGAAGAAAAAAGTACAAAGCAATGAGAAAGAAGGAAGCAACATAGATCAGAGCTGAAATAAATGAAATAGAAACTAAAAAGACAATAGAAAATATTAATGAGTTGATTAGTTAAAAACATAAACAAAATTGACAGATCTTTAGCTAGAAAGAGAGGATTCTCAAATAAATAAAATCCAAAATGAAAGAGATGTTATAACTGATACCACAAAAATACAAAGATTCACAACAGACTATGAACAATTGTACACCAACAAATTTGACAACCTAGAAGAAACAGATAAATTCCTAGACATACAACCTGCCAAGACTGAATCATTAAGGAAGAGAAAATCTGAATAGATTACTAGTAAAGAGATTGAATCAATAATCAAAAACTCCCAACAAACAAAAGTGCAAGATCAGACAGCTTCACTGTTGATTTCTACCAAACATTCTAAAAATTAATACCAACTCTTCTTAACTCTTCCAAAAAATAGGAGGGAACACTTCCAAACCCATTTTATAAGGCCTGCATCACTGATACTAAAACTAGACAAAGATACCACAAGAAAAGAAAAGTACAGGCCAATATTCCTGATTAATATACCTTATAAGCAAAAATCCTCAACCGATTATTAGCAAATCAAATTCAATAGTTTAAATTGAATAGGATGTCAAGCATGGATTAAGAGTTTTGAAAGAGCAATAGCTCTTATAAATTTGGCTATTGTTTATAAGCCTATGTTTATAAATAGGCTCAATGCAGGGCCTATTTAAACATTAAAAAGATCATATACCATAATCAAGTGGGATTTGTTCCAGGAATGCAAGGATAGTTTATCATCTACAAATCAATCAATGTGATACACCACATTAACAGAATGAAAGATGAAAATCATATGATCATCTTAATAGTTGTCAGCACACAGCTGACATATTCAACAGTGGAAAGCTGAAAGCTTTTCCTGTAAGATCAGAACAAGACAGAATGCCCACTCTTACCACTTTTATTCAACACTAGAGGCCCGGAAATGAAATTCGTGCACTGGGGGGGAGGGGTGTACCTCAGCTCAGCCTGCACCCTCTCCAATCTGGGATCCCTTGGGGGATGTCCAACTGCCAGTTTAGGCCTGATCTTGTGGTGGCCATCTTGTAACTGCAGTTGGACATCCCTCTCACAATCCAGGACTTCTGGCTCCCAACCGCTCACCTGCCTGTCTGCCTGATTGCCCCTAACTGCTTCTGCCTGCCAGCCTGATCACTCCCTAACCACTCCCCTGCCAGCCTGGTTGACCCTAACTGCCCTCCCCTGCAGGCCTGGTCCTCCCCAACTGCCCTCCCCTGCCGGCCTGGTTGCCCCTAACTGCCCTCCCCTGCCGGCCATCTTGTGACCACATGGGGGTGACCATCTTGTGTGAGGGCATGATGGTCAATTTGCCAATCACCGCTTTATTATATAGGATAGTATTGTAAGTTCTGGCCAGAGTAATTAGGCAAAATTATATTTAAAAAGAAATAAAGGGCATCCAAGTTGGAAAGGGAGAAGTAAAACTGTCACTGTTTGCAGATGACATTTTTTAAGGCATTTTGAAAGCAGATAAATCTCAAGTTGATCTGTAACCTGTTATCTAGAAATGCTTTATTTAATGTAAAGTTATATAAGATAAATACATGAGGTTGGAATTTTTTTTTAATTGTCTAAAGTTTTACATATGTCTCCTTTTTCTGAGATTAGAATTTAGGAGTTTTGATTTTGGGGCTTTTTATCTAGACATTTAGCTTTACTTCCTCATTTTATCAAATACATCTTAGGTAATTAGTAAAAATTAATGTTTGATTTCATTTTCTACTTTTAGTGTTAAATGTTTACAAAAGACAGTGAAAGATTCTTATCACATAATATGTAGACCATGTGCCTGTGAACTTGAAGTTTGCGCAAAATGTGGAAAGAAAGAAGACATTGTTACTCCGTGAGTATTTCTTTTATGTTTGGGTTTTACTGTTTTAGTAATTAGTAAGCGAATTTTATTTCAGGAAATGTTCATTAGCTCTGAAGGTCTTAAGTTTCAGTGTATCACACTAATGTAGACTTTTTCTACCTAATAGAAAAAAGTCTTAATTTATCATTACAGACTGAAGTGAAACTTTATATTTTTAGGAAATTAAAATACTTATCCATGAGGTTCATATTCATTACTCATTATTAAAAAGTTCTTTATTATGTAACTACTTTTCTTTACTGGACATCACACATTAATTTCTTTGAGCCTCCTTTTTTGACAACAGTCAATAACTATATATTGAAAAAGACATTAAAGAATTATAATAATATAATTTGTTGGATCTTAACTTAGTCTTCAAGGATTTTTTCCTTTTTACTTATTTCATTCGGCTTCTGTTAATCAGGAAATGTAGTGTAATGTTATTTTCAATCTACACAAGTAAATAGTGAAAGCCTGGGAAATAAAGAGGTTTTTCCTTTCATCTTTAGGTTTAATAAAGAACCAGAAAAGACAGAAAACATTGAAAACAATCCACATTCCAATTGTAGAAGAAGCTGCAGAAGAAATAAAGAAGAAAGTGATGATTTAGATTTTAATACTGATTTAGATGACTCAGAAGAAGATGACAATCAAATAGATTAATATATTAAAAGTCAGTGTGAAAACATGAAATTCTGAACAACTTTCTACTTTGAGGGTTTTACAGAAAAATACTGTGAAATCCTAATAAAGAATTTAGAATAACCTATAGAAAATGATAACATTTATACATGGACAATATAAATTGTGAATAATATTTGAACAATTATAAAACTTATGTAGACTTTTCTTACAATAAATTTCTAAGTAGCATATGCTAGAAGATCTGCCCAGTGAGCATTGGGGTATCATAATGCAGTTCATGGAAATTATATAGAAGAATATCAAAGTAACAAGATTCAGAATTGAAGGTTTTGTAAGAACTATCTCATAGAAAAAAATCAGGTGACATTATTGCTAGCCTCAAAAATTGGTCCTCAGGTATGTTCCTTTTGATAAATTTATCTCAAGAAAATAACCCATAAACAAAAGCCCTCTAACTTAATGTTTGGTTGCTTTATAAAGCAGAAAGTTAATTTTTTAAATAATAATGTTTAACAAGTATGTAGCAGCTTTTTTAAATGTATTTTTATCATCACATTTTAACCTTTTTTCTTTTATAAAATATACATACAGAAAACTGCATAAAATATGTATGTATAGTTTAGTAAATACTTATAAAGAAAACTCATACATCTATCACACAGATGAAGAACTACTCCTAAACAATGTAAATTAGCTTTATCTGATTTTTGAACTTTTTTTTTTATTATGAAAAATCTCAAACCTAAAGAAAAGTAGCAAAATAATGCAATGAACCTTTGTATAATCCTACCTAGATTCATATTTGTTAACAGTTTGCACATTTTGTTTGTATCTGAATAGGTGGATATGGATATATATTTTATTTGCTGAACCATTTAAAAATAAGTGGCAGGCATTAGTTTTGAATACACTATGCACGTTATTTTGTAGCTCTTCTTTATTTTATTATTATGAAATTAGTGAGATTGATTCAGGTTGTTGCAAAAGCTGTTACTAGTTCATTTAGATGTCTCTGTTTTATTCTATTGTATTTATGTACCACGATTTATTTTATACTCTCTAATGTTGAGAGTCATTTGAGTTATCTCAATTTTTCCCTATTACAAAGAATATTGCTTTGAACATCGTTATATGTGTTTTTGGTACACGTCTTATTTCGTGGTACACATTTTTGTATACATGAATCTAGCAGTTGTCGAGGGCATCAGTATTACCATACTACAGTGCCAGCTGTCTTTCCAGAAGGACTGCCATCTCCCTTCCCCACAGCAGTGTGTCAGAGTTCCAGTGCTCTGCCTCGTTTCCAACACTTGGTATCAAATTGCTGAATTTCTGTCAGTTTGGTATGTGTGCAGCATACATTTTGCCTCGTTAAGAGTGTAATGTCAATTTAAAATATTTCAACATAGGCCCTGGCTGGGTAGCTCAGTTGGTTAGAGTGTTGTCCCGATACGCCAAGATTGTGAGTTCGATCCCTGGTCAGGGCACATACAAAAAGTAACCAATGAATGCATCAATAAGTGGAACAACAAATTGATGTTTCTCTGTCTCCCTCTCTGAAAATCAATCGGGGGGAAAAATGTTTTAAAAATGTTTGACATAAAAGGTAAAGACAGATAACATTACAGTGGCATCAAAGACATGTTAACCAGAAATAAATTTTTAAAATACTCAAGAACTCTGTCGACAAAATCTTATCAAGGCATTAAAGAAAATGGAGAAAAAAATAGAGAAAGATAAAATAAGTAGAGAGAAATACCATGTTCATTATGTGGAAGTCTCAATACTCTAAGCTTACAGTCTTACTAAAAGTTTCTTTGTGTGGCTTACCTGTTTGCATATAAATTTATTTTCTGGACTGTATAACTTTTGTGGCTAAAGAGACAACTAAATTTTTATTAGGCCTAGAATAAGTTCTTTCCCATCTGAATAAATAATAATTCCTCAGATTACCGGGAGGGAAATTTAACAAACAGCATCACCTAGTGACATCTACTAATATCTGCATTTCGTTCTTTAGTACTAACAAAAGTTTTGTTTTAACAGACTTCAATTTAGTTGTTATATGTAGATCATTTAAAATTTTTATTTTTATTGATTTTTAGAGAGAAAGAAAGGGAGAGAGAATAAACACCAATGCGAGAGTGGCTGGCTGCCTCCTGAATGCCCTCTACCAGGGATTGACCCCACAACCTGAGCTTGTGCCCTGACTGGGAATTGAACTGGCAACCCTTCTGTGCATGGGATGACACCCAATCAACTGAGCCACACCAGCCAGGGCTATTTAGTTCATTTTTATTTATTTAGGTATTGCCTTTCTAATCTAAAAAGGGGTGTGTGTGTGTGTGTTTAATTGAAGCCCAACTGTGTGTGTGTGTGTGTGTGTGTGTGTGTTTAATTGAAGCCCAAAATGGATCTAAATCCTGACTCAGTCACTTAGTAGCTATAGGACTTGATACAAATTAATTTTTCTGTGCCTTGGTTTCCAAGAGGTTGTTAGAAGGATTAAATGCATTAATATGTAAAATACTTAGAACCTGTAAAACCACTACACAAGTGATATTATTGCTACTATGAGTGTGTGTGTATAAATTAATTAGTAATGAGCATCAATTTGGTTGTTTACCTATATTCTACGAAAGAAGACATATGTATATGGAATGCAGAATGTATGCATATGGAATCCTGTTGATGCCAGAGGAATTCAAGGGCCAGACTTGGTTCTTGGGTGCCCCTGAAAGAAGGATGGGATGTGGAAACAAGCTTTATTGGCATGGAGTTATATTTCTTGGCTTCCAAAGTCCCCTGCCCCTTAAGCCAGTCCTGGAAAAGGTGTAGCTGGGAGTCCAGCAAAGTCAGAAACAAGGCCAGTGTCCAGAGCTCCCGTTCCATGTTGCAGCCAGGTGTGGTTCAGTATTCAGGCTAATTAAAGTTCATTCGTCCATGTATGGAGCCCAACATGGCTATGCGCCATGCAGGTGCAGGAGACTCAAGCCCCTGCAGCAGGAGTTCCAGGAGCCAGAGCCCTAGAGCCTTTGTCTAGAAATAAATATATTTAGACTTCATGCACATGTAGTGGCCATGTCCATGCTGGCCAATTGCCTGTTTCCAGGTGTGATTAACAGGCAAGCGTTTTCTCATGTTACTCAGGCCTTGTTGGGCATGCATCTAAACTGCCTTTGTCCAGTCCCGTCCCCTACTGATCAGCAGAGAATAGACTTGCAGAGTGCTAAATGCAGTTTTTTTGCAAAACTGTATAAATGGCCTGTCTATATCTAGTCTTCCCGTTCACTCCTTTCCTACTAATAACAATCTGTTTTCAGAGTCTGTGTTTTTTTATTTAACTACTGCCCCATAGTACCACTGTGTCACATGTCAAAAGCGTTTCTAATGGTAAATAGAGAAAGCTATATTATAGGGAGGACATGACACAAGCAAGTTATTTGGTGACTAAGAAGGCTTGGATTAATAATGGTAACAATATAATGGTTAACAAATAATCTTTGAGCACCTATGTGTGCAAAACACTGTTAAAGATACTTGGGGTACAACAATCAACAAAACCTTTCAAAGATAACCTTTCAGTGGGTAAAGACAGACAATAAGCAGTAAACATAATAAGTAAATTATATATTAGAAGGTGAAAGGTTCAATGAGGAAAAATAAGGCATGGTGGTGTGATTGGAAGTCTAAGGGCATGGATGGGGTGGAGAGGAAGATGCACAGGTGGGTGGGAAGTAGGCTATGATCTATATATATAAAAGCCAAGCGACCGGAATGACCGGTTGCTATGATGCACACTGAGGCAGACAATCGGCCCTATTGAGGCCCCATTTGCCCCCCCCTCCCCAGCTTGCCCCACCCTTGGCTGCCCCCCCCAATTGGGGGTGGGGCCGGCTGACCTCCCGAGTCCCCTCCCCCCACCAGCCCAGCCTGATGGCCCCCATTGGGACGGGCTGGCTGGACCCCACCCGTACACAAATTTGTGCACTGAGCCTCTAGTTTTTAAATAAAGTGTCTGGAGAGACATTTTGGGGGATAGTGTTCCGGCCAAGGAAACAGCCACTACAAGGCCTCTAACGCAAGATTTGCCAAGTATGTTCAAGGAACAGCAAGGAAGAGAGGGATTAAGGAAGAGAGTCTTAAGAGGTGAGATCACCTGCTTTTAATGTTTTTTATCTTTGATTTTCATGCATTTGACTATGATTTCTAAGGTGTGAGTTTCATATTTATGCCACCTAAGGTTTTCTGACCTCCTCTAATCTATTGATCAATGTCCTCACACAGCCTTGGAAAATTGTTGGTCATTATTTCTTCAAATACTGCTTTTTCTTATTCTTGCCTTTGCTTCCAGCACTCCAGTTAGATTTACTGTTGGAACTTTTTTATTCCTGTCTTTCTCATGCTCTGTTTTCTTTTTTTACATTTTTTTTCTGTGCTTCAATTTATATGTTTTCTATTGGTCTGTCTTTGCACTTATTAATTCTATAATAGGATTAATGTGTTCAGTCTGCTTCTAAACCCATCTAATAAATTCTTCAGATACTGAATTTTGCAGTTCTAAAATGTCCATTTGAATCTTTTTGTAGATTTTAATTGTGTTAAAAGATTGCATGTTACCTTTCCTGTCCATATTGTTCTCTATTTTTTTGACATTAATTATAGATATACTAGAGGCCCGGTGCATGAAATTCGTGCACAGGAGGGGGGTCCGTCAGCCCA
>NW_005360124.1:10705122-10706642 GCF_000412655.1 Myotis brandtii | reverse complement strand
CTGCTGGCCTGATTGCCCACAACTGCCCTCCTCTGCTGGCCTGATTGCCCACAACTGCCCTCCTCTGCTGGCCTGATTGCCCACAACTGCCCTCCTCTGCTGGCCTGATTGCCCACAACTGCCCTCCTCTGCTGGCCTGATTGCCCACAACTGCCCTCCTCTGCTGGCCTGATTGCCCACAACTGCCCTCCTCTGCTGGCCTGATTGCCCACAACTGCCCTCCTCTGCTGGCCATCTTGTGACCACATGGGGGCAGCCATCTTGTGTGAGGGTGTGACAGTCAATTTGCATATTACCGCTTTATTATATAAGATTGAAGTCCTTGTTCATTTTTGTTTGCTTTTAATAGATTATTTTATCTTTTGATTTTCGGTCACTGTCTTCAGCTTTGCATATCTAATCATTTTTATTGTATGCTAGAAATTATAGATGATACATTATAGAGGCTTCCTCTAAAAATAAATTACTGTAGATCACCTTGCTCATGTCAGAACTTGGGCTTAAAATTTGTTAGGGGTGGTCTATTTCAGTTTCACACTTCTTCCTAGACGTCCTCATTTCTGTCTCTTACTCCTCGAGTGTTGTCTTTATTCCTAAGCATGTATTCTCTGGGGTCTTAATGCCAAGAGTGTTCATCAAGGTCTCACCACTCGGGCAAGCCCGGACTCTAGCACTGGGACCTCAGAAGTCTCTGCCTAGCTCAGCCTCTGGCAGCTGTTCTCTGCGAGGACTGCTGGAGTTGTGCCCGGCATGTATGCAGCTGAGGAGGCTGCAGAGTGACCAGAGTAGAAGGAAAATCAAGAAAGGGTGTCCTAGAAGGCAAGGGGCACATGCATTGAGTGCTTACTATATCCTGGCACTGCACTAAACTACACCCTTTACATGAGAAGCTCATTGAATATTCATTATGGCCTTGTGTAGCGATAACTAACATGGTTTACATTTATAAACAAGAAACTGAGGTTAAATGATTTGGCATACAGCTAAACACTGTTAGGCTAAGGTTTTGACCTATCCGATCATCTGATCCCAGAACCTGTTCTGCACATTAGGGCTAGTGTGCGTGCGAATATGTGAGTTGCTGACTGGATACCGCTATTTCAGGACTGTGCTGACAGTCAGGCCCTCTGACACGATCTCATTTCCATTATTTTAGACAATTTAGAGCTTTCTCTCTCTCTCTCTTTTTTGTCTGAAGAACTGTTGGTTCCTGGGCATCATTGGAGAGTGCTTAGGTTTTTAGCTATTGCTGATACAACTGAATTCAACTCACTTTTTTTATTCTTCCCTCATGACTGTTGATTTCCACATATGAATCATAACACCTGTAATCTTTCTAATTAGGTGATGTCACTTTATTGTGAGACATACTTGCGTAATAGAAGGAATATAGGTGTTTGTAACAATTCTGGATATGTCTGTAGCTGTACTGGGCATTTAAGTTGTAGTGATTGTCTCCTAATACAGTAATGATTATCAGGAGAGGAAAAACAAAGTTGTTATATGTACTTGGCATATAT
>NW_005360124.1:10686266-10705023 GCF_000412655.1 Myotis brandtii | reverse complement strand
AAGTTCTGAATAAGTATTCTCCATCTTTTAGGTGATTAAACTAAGGCTCAGAGGTTTAATAATTTGCCAAAGTAAAAAAGATAAGACTGAAATTCAAACCAAGTCTTTGTGGCTCCAAAGCCTATATTATTTCAACTACATGTATGCAAAGTTACAAATATTTTATGTTCCTAAACATTTTGGGGTTTTTCTTAAGCGAAATTTGTCATATCATTAATTCAAGATTATAGCTATCCTCTATATAACTTGTGGCATAGATTTTTGTCACTCATTTTGTTCAGATTTGCTAATAATATTGAATGTTGCAAGGCCATTTTCCACAATTTTTACTGACAACCCTTATGAAGTCAGGGAATTATGTTGGGATTACTTACTCAGCTCTTCCTAAGGAATCCCACACTTTTGTCAGTAATTATACATATGGAAAAAATTATGAATTCCCCAAATCTCATCTGCAAGACTTTTTAAGGAATTGCTGCACCAGGCTTTCAAAAGATAGTGCTACATAAAATTACACATGAATTTTCACCTTTTATTTCTATATTATCTTTTAATATTTTTTTATAATCTTAAAAATGTGTTTTATTTTAAAGAATATAATTTGCATTACCATAAAATATATAGTTGGTACTTGGTATTAATGTGGAAGGTTTTAAAAAATATATTAGATATGAAAATACAAATTGTACCTGTGTTAAGTTGACTAAGCTATATCTTTCACCAAAATCCAGTTTAGAAGTTTCTGAAACCTCTAACAACATTAATTTAAAGTATATAAATGAACTTTTCCATTTTGAGGCAAGAAAAAATTAACTTTTCCATTTTATACATTGTCCATTGATGAATCTCGCAAATATGATGAGCAAAAGAATCCACATACAAGAAAGTGTACACTTTATGATCTCATACAAAGTTCCAAAATAATTAAAACTAATTTATGGTGATAGACATCAGAATAGTGGTTTCCTTTGGGGGTGTGGACTGACCAGGAAGGGGCATGAGGGAACCTCTGGAGTGCTGGAATCACCTGCATCTTTATCAAGGATCTTCTAGAGTCCAGGTGATGGTTACACAAGTGCCTAGAAATATGAAGTGTAACACTTAGGATTTGTTCACTTTACTGTATGTAAATTTAACCTGAATTCAAAAGTAATTATAAGCCCTAGCCAGTTTGGCTCAGTGGCTAAAGTATCAGTCCTCGGACTAAAGGGTCCTGGGTCCGATTCCAGTCAAGGGCATGTATCTAGGTTGCAGGCTCCATCCCCCGGCCCTGGTCAGAACACGTGCAGGAGGCAACAATCGATGTTTCTCTGTGTCTCTTCCTCTCCTTCCACTCTCTCTAAAAATTAATGGAAAAATATCCTCAGGTGAGGATAAATAAATAAATAAATAAATAGTGTTTTTTCAGTAATTATATTTAATTTTAAAAATTAATAGTACACTGCTGCCAAATCCATGCCTTGAGATAAAGCCACGTGAATCTTGACTTCAGGAAGAGTAGGAGATGGAGGCACTCTAGGAGTGTAGGAGGCACATTTGTTTGAATCCTAACCCTGCTTCTTACTGGTCAGGTGACCCTGGCTCAATGTCCTTTCCCACGTAAGGTTACCTTGTGTGTCCCTTATGTATCTGCAAAACAAGGACAGTGATTTCTACAGTATAAGATGGCTGTGAGTATTAAATATGGTATCCATACAGCTCCTGGCCCATAGTAGGCACTCCATTTATGGTGTTTATTATCTTTAATCTGTAAGAGGTTTTTTTCTTTTACCATTATGAAGAAAAATGATGGTAACATGGGGAACAGCAACCTGAATGACTGATAGAGGAAATGAATGGGCCCCGGGGAAATTGCCAGGACCAGCTGCGGTCAGGAAAGATGGTCTCCTGCGGCACAGAGCTGACGTCCCTGAGCAGAGGATATTGCAGCATGTCCGCAAAGACAGGAAACATCGGGTAAACGGACTTTTTAAACGATTTACACTGTTCAGTAGTAGACACAGTATGCTTTCTGGTGAAGTGCTGTAGATGAAAAGCTATAGGTGCCCAATTGTTATTCTGGGAAAATATTTAATTAACATACTAAAAATGTCCAGAACATCTGGAAACACTGGGAGAATAGTGTATTTATTGCACTTTACCCCAAAGCATACTGAACATACTATTTGAAAATGCACTGAACAGTTACACACCGTTTTAAAATACATTTCCTCTGTTTCTCACCTTTGCAACACTAATGGCCAGTGACAAAAACAAGACTTACTGAAAGAAGCAAGTATTTCTTATAAATCATTTGGAAACAGTTTTGGAGTCCATTTCTTGGCAATGGAAACAGTACATTTCAGATCCTATTAAGTGATTGACTTACATGTGGGAAGTACTCAATTGGTTGTTCTGGAAATACTTAGTGATGCTGCACCACTGTTCGTAAAGTTGAGAGGATGTCCTACAGAAAATGAAAATCCCAGAGGGAGGAAGGCATGTGGGGGCATATTGTCTCTGCCTGGCACGATCTTTTAATACACGTTTGAACTGTAGAATTGTTGAGACCCAACTGGTTTTAACTGAAATGGGCTCCTTGGGATAGATTGGAGGCAAAACAGGAATCCACAAAACAGCTCCGTTATATGTTTGGACAAGCATCCACCAGTCAACCTTCTGTGGTTTTTCGGTCATGTAACTTCCTCCTTTTCCATGACCCACTCTTCAAGTACATTTCCCCCACCCAGGGGACATGCCTGTAGCCCAACAATCAACTGTGTTTTCCCAGCTGTGAACTGACCGCAGAGTTGACAAAAAACACCATGGAACTGAACATAAAGGAATAATTTTGCTTTTGTCGTTCAGTGTTGCATTAGGAGGTGAAAGAGTTTGAGGGAGCTTCCACTCAGGGACTGCTGACCCCACCAGGTTGCAAGAAGCCCATGAATCCACATGGCACTGGGCCTGGTCAGCAGATTGAATAAGGACTATGTCTTGCATATCTAGCTATTATTTTTATATGCAGTAGACATGATTAGTTAAATGCAAATTCAATTAAAATTATTACAGAGTTCAAAGTATTCTCGAAATTATATATTTCCTCAATTTATATTAAAGATTCGATTCAAATATGCAAGATTGTCACTTTTTTGCTGTTAGAAAGGGATGTTGGCCTGGGAATGGTTGGGTACCACTGATAAACATACCAGTCTTGTCCTGGCCGGTGTGGCTCAGTTGGTAGAGCATGATCCAGTCTGGTGTACCAAAAGGTTACGGGTTTGGTCCACACTGAGGTAACCAATCGATGTTTCTTACATCAATGTTTCTCCCTCTCCCTCTCTCCCTCAAAATCAATAAAAACATATTTTTTAAAAAAGAATCAGGCCAACCAGAGTGGTTCAGTTATTAAGCATCAGCCCATGAACCAAGAGGCCATGGTTCAATTCCCGGTCAGGGCACATGCCCAAGTTGTGGGCTCTATCCCCAGTAGGGGTCATGTAGGAGGCAGCCAATTGATGTTTTTCTCTCATTGATGTTTCTCTCTATATATATACCTTCCCCTTCCTCTCTCTAAAATCAATTTTTAAAAAAGAATCAGCCTTCATTGTGCTGTAAATTCTGTAAAATTCTATAAAAACTATTTCCACAATGTAATAATTCTGTCTCTGTACTTTTTAAATGGTGAGGTGTAATTTATAGACCATAAAATTCACCCATTTTAAGTGTATACTTTTATGAGTTGTGCAGTTATCACCACAATCCAGTTTTTTTAAAAATATATTCTATTGATTTTTTACAGAGAGGAAGGGAAAGAGATAGAGAGTTAGAAACATCGATGAGAGAGAAACATCGATCAGCTGCCTCCTGCACACCCCCTACTGGGGATGTGCCCGCAACCCAGGTACATGTCCTTGACCGGAATCGAACCTGGGACCTTTCGGTCCGCAGGCCGACGCTCTATCCACTGAACCAAACCGGTTTCGGCCACAATCCAGTTTTAGTACATTCCCATCACATCAGAAAGATCTATCATGATCGGTTTTAGTCGCTCTCCATTCCCACCCCCAGCCCCAAAGCAACTAATCTTTCTTTGTCTATAAAATTTCTTTTTATGAACCTTTTATATAAATGGAATCATACAACATATGGTCGTTAAGTCTGCCTTCTTTTACCTACCATAACATTTTTGAGATACACCCATGTTGTAACATGTATCAGCAGTTCATTAATTATTCTTTTTTTGTTTTCTTCTTTTTAAAAATTGCTAAATAGTATTCCATTCTATGGATATACTAATACTGTTTACCCACTCAAATTTTAATTGTTTCTACTTTGTGGCTATTATTAATAATGCTATTGTGAACATTTGCATATGACATCTTTGTGTGGACATGTTTTCATTTTTCTTGGGTATATGTACCTAGGGGTAAGAGTGCTGAATTGGCCCAGCCATCTGGCTCAGTAGTTGAGCATCAACTTATGAACTGAGAGGTCATGGTTCAGTTCCTGGTCAGGGCACATGCCCGGGTTGCAGGCTTGATCCCCAGTAGAGTGCGTGCAGGCGGCAGCTGATCAATGATTCTTTGTCATCATTGATGTTTCTATCTCCTTCTCCCTCTCCCTTCCTCTCTGAAATCAAGAAAAATATATTTTTTAAAAAAAGAAAACAATTTTTATATCTTAAATGCAAATGTCCTGGACTGCAGTCTGTGGCAAATGCTCATTCTTTTCTCTCTTCTCTCTTCTCTCTTCTCTCTTCCCATTTGGTAGAATGAGAATCTTGAGCTAAAAATAATTCTTCCACTTCCCCAAAGTGTGGACACTGAAAATCACTGTGTAATGCCATTAAACAGAACCTCCCCCCAAAACTCACACAAAACTGAGATTAATAATTAATATATATCTGATATGGTATTGACAGGGTCCCCAGATCTGGGTTCCATTAGAATCACTTGTGTTTTGTATTTAAAATACAGATCCTCTGGCCCCACAGGCAAAGCTCCTCAACCACGTTGGTACTAGGTAGTTAGGGTGCCACTAAGGCGGGTCAAAATGGCTCAGCAGGCCAAGGTCCAAGTGCACTGCCACTACAGAGTGCTTAGCACAGCTAGGAGGATGGGCTCACAGGTACGAGAGAAGCTTAGGCACAGAGCCGTCTAAACCTCAGGTTGGGCCAAGCTAGCCATATTTGGAAAAATTCTATTGCTGGGTAAATGTGGGTGAGATTTAGAAGTCACGGGGAAATACAGCAAAACAGACTGAATCTTGTGCTATGAGAGATGTGGAAGAAGCAAACAACTGGCCTCCTGAATGGGTGACTTATGACCATGTGGCCCATTTGGTTGGCAGCAGCTCAGCCTTTGGGAGGTAGCTGCAGGAGAGGAGGACTGAGGCGGGTGCTGGAAGGCAGATGCACCCTTTCCTGAGTAGGGGGGTGGGGGGGGTCCAAGTTCAAATTGCCCAAAGGAACCTCATCGCCTCCCTTTCCCATCCCTCTAGTCCTCCCTTTCAAATCCTGGTCCTA
The DNA here is from genome assembly GCF_000412655.1 of Myotis brandtii. Classification (NCBI taxonomy): domain Eukaryota; kingdom Metazoa; phylum Chordata; class Mammalia; order Chiroptera; family Vespertilionidae; genus Myotis; species Myotis brandtii. Next base: position 10,699,517 of record NW_005360124.1, on the reverse strand, counting down.
ATGTAGTATATGATCTTCTCACTTTCTCAGGATGCTTAAGTTTTTGCAGATAGGTTTATAGAAAAGAGTTAACCCTCATCTACTCCTTACATATCTGTGTGTGTGTGTGTGTGTGTGTGTGTGTGTGTAAGTGGTCTCTCTTTTAGCAAAGCTTCAGGTGACATAATGAGAGATATCAGTTTTGTTTCAGATGAAAGGGGAAGTGATTGTGAGGCTTCGTTGTAATTATAACTTTGTCACCAGCTGGGTCTATGACTCCAGCAAATCACTCCAGCCTGCCGGGCCAGCAGGTTCTCCTTGCTTAAAATAACAGAGTTGGTCTAGATCAGTGGTTTTTGTCATGTGGTCCCTGGATTATTAGCATTAGCATTTCCTGGGAACTTGTCAGAAATGCAAATTCTCACCCTGGCTGGATAGGTCAGTTGGTTAGAGTGTAGTCCCCAAGCATCAAGGTTGCAGGTTCATCCTGGTCAGTGCACATAAAAGAAAAAACCAATGAATTCATAAATAAGTGGAACGAGAATGGAAATTCTTGGGCCCCACCCCAGACCTACTGAAACACACTCCGTGGTGGGGCCCAACAATCTGTGTTTAAACAAGCCCTCCAGGGAGTCTGATATTTGGCAAAAATTAGAGAACCATTAGTCTAGATTAGTTCTCAGCTTTAGCTGAAAGTTAAAATCATGTAGGCAGCTTTTATAGCCTACCAGTCTTGGGCTCTGCCTGCCAGGGATTCTGATTTAAATGATGGAGCCCAGATGTCACTTAGTCCTACTGGACACCTAGCTACGGTCTGAGGTTTCTTACAACTAAAACCCCCTGTTTCCAAATGCAAATGCTCCCATCTGGACCTGCAGGCTTGTTAGGCCACTAGGTGTTGCTATAATAGAGAAGGAAAAGCATTTTCAAAACTTTGCCACTGGATATGCAGAGGAGGAAAATGTGTTTCTTGACTTCTGATATGTTATTCTGTGATTCATATCTGAGTACAATTTGTTCAATGTTCACTTGCAATTTGTTCAATTTTATTAAAAGGAATTAAATAGCCCTCAATAATAGAATGAGTAAATTGTGGTAAATACATACAATAGAATACTCCTCAGCAATAAAAATAAACTAGTGAGGTACTCAGCAAAAATACCAAATCTCACAATTTAATGATGAAAGAAAAACAAAACACAACTGGATGCAAAATAGAAATACTGTATGATTCCATTTAAATGAAAATAAAAAATAGGTAAAATTAGCCCTGGCCAGTGTGGCTCTATTGGTTGGAGCATTGTCCTTTACACCAGAAGGGGGCGGGTTCAATTCCCAGTCAGGGCACTTACCCAGGTTAGGGGGCATGCTGGAGGCAACTGATTGATGTTTCTTTCTCACATCAATGTGTCTCCCTCTGTCTCTCTCCCTTTCTCTCTCAAAAATCACTAAAAATATATGCATATATTTTTAAAAACACACAAAAAACATTACTTTAAAAAAAAACAGGCAAAATTAACCTATGCTGATAGGGATCAGAATAGTGGTTGCCCTTTGGAGAGGTTGGTAATGAGTAAGAATGAGCACGGAGGATACTTCTCAAGTGCTGGACATGTCCTGCTCCTCAATCTAGTGATAGTTATATGCCTATATACACATGAACACACACACACACACATACTGTACATATCTATATATTGAGCTGTACACTTAAGATTTGTGCACTTTACATTTGTATGTTATTTCTCAATATTAAAAACTTGCAAAAATGGAAATGTAATCCTCCTGGGGAGTAATTGGAACCCCAGCCCATTATCACTCAGTGGATTATTTTATCTGTGGTCAGCAGAGATGAATGTAGCACTTTGATTTTATGTTGCTATTAAGTTAAAATGTATGTATCAATCTATGTGGCCCCAAGCTGCAAAGGTAATGGCATGGTCTGTATACATATAAAGCCCTTGTTGGTCTTGAATGTTTATATGTGTCCAGGCATATTCTGTATACATATAAAGCCCTTGTCGTCTTGAATGTTTATATGTGCAGCAGCACACTTGAGTGATTGATTCTCTGACAGCTTCCCTCTGCTATCTCTTTCGTATTCTCCAAATCCTGTAATAGAATCTAAGAAATAAAGCTGCCTGCTTTTCTATTATCTGCAGAGAAAGACCTTACTACCCCTCTTGTCAGTGATAGGAGGTTAAATGCATCCTCACAAATCAAGGCGAGATAGGAATTGATCTGCAGCAGAGAGAAACAAATCCTTGCAAATTGTACTAAGCCATTGATTGTCAAAAACAAGGCATATTGGAAGGGCATTCAAGGAAGAAAAATCTGTTGAGGACATGAAAACCAGAGTCACTTAGCAGAAAGCACAAAAACCCACTGGAAAGGGAGCCTTATAATATAGATGGGAAATTACCATCCACTAGTCAGCTATCGTTGATTGTCAAAAACAAGGCATATTGGAAGGGCATTCAGGGAAGAAAAATCTATTGAGGACATGAAAACCAGAGTCAAGAAAGCACAAAAACCCACTGGAAAGGGAGCCTTATAGATGGGAAATTACCATCCACTAGTCAGCTATCACTTTAAAGCCAATGCTGGTGATCTGATTTCATCTTAAGTTCTGCTAATCAAAAGCAGAGGCTGGACTGGCTCATGCCTACCTATGGAATCACTCAAGAAGAGTCGAAGTCATTGTTCTGCTGGGACTATACTAAATGCCGTCAGAGTTTTACCTGACTCAGTCAATTTTTAATTAATTTGCTCTTTCCCATTATGTTCCAATCACTGTGATGTTCTTCTATTAGAACTGGGTAGAATACATAGGGCAGATTATTTCAAACCGTGACCTCCCAGTTCATAGGTCGACACTCAACCATTGAGCCATGCTAGCTGGGCAGATCATTTTTTTAATCATGCTTTGTAACTTGGTCTGTGGACATGTAATGGCATAGCTCTGAACGTTGAAGTACTTTCATTCTTTTGCTCATGACAAACTATCCCAAGTGCTGTGGAAGGTTCCACGGAAGGGTAAGGCAGTCTCTGCCACAGGGGTTTGTAATCTACTGAGGGAACGGAACGTAAACATGTGTGATGTTTTGAGGGGGTGCAGCAGTTGGACGCATGTCTTTCTAAAGTGAGAGGTGAGTTGCTGCACCTTGCATTGACCACCATAAAAAGGCACAGCGAATGTTGGGTCTTTGGATTTTGGAGGCAACATAGGCCACATGTGAGCATGCAGTTCCAATCCGTTTACCTGGTAAGCTGTGAAGCTGGCAGTTTTGGGTGGGATCCAGAGCAAGAAGGTGTCCTGAAGGGTCCCACAAAGGCAAAAGTGGTGCAGGTTGCCCTGCCACTTGAGCCTCACAAACCAGCATATCCAATGATACCCAAATGTCCATGACCAACAGAATGTCTTCTGGAACCTCTAGCAATCTCCAGCACGAGACTCATGCCTGCTGCCAACCACGACCATTTGGAAGCAGCTCTGGCTTGCTCTCGTGGCCTGGGAGAGCCTGAAAGCCTTACCATGGGCCATCACCTGTCCATGCGACCCAAACTCCCTGACACGAATGGGCGTCTCCGCTGAACCATGGGAGTGTGTGTGCAGCAGCAGCATTCCATCACGAATGGAAGCGGGATGTGTGCGATCAGTCCCATGCAGATCCACGAGTCAAGTGAACTGCCAAGCAGGTGGCTCAGCCTCTTACATTGCCTGGTCCCCTGTTTCACTGCCCGCCTCACCTCATCCACATGTCTTCCTGGGAAGATTTCTGTGACCCCTTGGAGGAGTATGGGCCTGGTTTACTGGAGGACCTGCTAACATGCTGGCATCTGTAACATACCTTTACTCAGGGGTGGTCCTGAAAGACCACGGTGAAAGGAAGGCCTTCCTCTGGGAAGAACGTGGGCGTATAATGGTGAGCAGCAGTCAGATTTATGGAAGCCCTGACCTCCAGGATAGAGAGTTAAGGTTTGGTTTCATAAACTGTGGATCTCAGTGAATAGCAGGACTGACTGACTGACTGACCCGTTAGGCAGGAGGCACAGTGCCTAGGATCTATGGTACTTTCAGGAGCCCACAAAGATGTTTGAATTTTAATTTATCACAAAATGAAAAAGAATAATGAATATGTAAAGTAAATTTTGTGTGAATAATAGTCACCTGTATGACCATGCAGTTGTGATAGATACTAGTAGGTATCTAGATAGATAGATAGATAGATGATAGGTAGGTAGATAGATAGATACTTTTTTTAATGGAGGAAGGGGCCCACAAAGGCAAAAGTACTTGGGGTCTACAAAAATCATAATGGAGAGGAGAGTAGGGAGGATTCAGGAATGACTTCAAAATTTGAAAACTGAAAAGGTTAAACCAAACGCCTAAGTATGTCATTGAACGAGATGGTGAAATCAGGAAAAGCTGGTTTAGGGAAAATACTGACGCTTTGTTGAGTTGGAGGCTGTTGCAGAAACTCTGGCATGAAGTGATAAGGATTTTGATCAGGGTGGTGGCTTTTGGAAGAGGAGAGTGTCTTTGAATTGGTGTCCAATTGGACTGGGAAGAGAGGGTTGAGTATGGGAAACCACCTCAGGAATTTCCCATTTCACCACCTGCTCGATGATCCTGCCTTCCTCTTAGCGCGATGACAGGAAGGAAGAGGTTGAGAGGTGGCTGTTCTGGGTCACAACCTCCCCTGCCACTAGCTCTAGCCTCTCTCATGTTTCCTTTACCCCACCACGTCACCTGCGGCCCTGTGCACTTACGTGGATTACAGTATCCTTCTCAGAGCATTTGAACTTAACTATAATGTAAAGAGCACAAAGTCACAATAATGTGAGCAATCACAAGTTTGACCTGTAGAACACCTTACAGATGAGAAGTATTTCCTAGTAAGTGGCCTATAAGATATAGCGCCCCCAAGAGGTAGGAGAGACAGAGGATTGGATTTCCCAGCTACAGAGGATGGAGCTTGTCAGAGGTCTCTACAATGACCATATCCCTTGACTCCAATTCTCTTTCAACTCCACCCTAACAGCCAGCTTAGTTTAAAGGAAGTCAAAGCCTTCACCACTCTGCAGATTTAAATTCACTTTTAAAATATCAAAAACTTCTTTTTAAATTGTTTTTTATTTTATTGTTGACAGTAATACAGATGTCCCCCATTTTCTCCCTTTTAGGCCCCCCACCTCCCCACACCCAATCCCAACCTCACCCCAGGTCTTCCCCATGTTATTGTCTGTGTCCATGGATTATGCATATGTGTTCTTTGGTTAATCTCTCCCTGTCCCCTGTCCCCCAAAAAATCGTTAAGGACAAGCCTTGATCTCCCCTGTTCATTCATCTTGGAGATACTTCCTAGGCCCTGATAAAAGCCCTTGTTCCTAGTATGTACTTATCCTTGATATGTTATATTATCCTCCTGTATTCTCTCTCTTCTAGCTGTTCTTATCTCCTCCTCTTTGCCCCTGCACTATTTCCTTTCTTCTATCTCCCTTTCTTTCCTATCCACTTCTCTTCTCTCCCCTCCTCCCTTTTCCTCTTTCTCCTTCCTTTTTATGTTCAGATCTTGACCTCCTTACTATTTTTACTCCAGTTCATTCCTTTTCCCTGCTCTTAGAGTATTCCATTTTATGAAACTTTCTACTCAACTTCTTTAACCTAATAACATTTTTGCCTTAACTTCTATTTTGCAGATATTACTATAGCTACAATAGCTTTTATTTTCGTTGGTGTTCACCATACATATATATATCTATTTTTCAATTCTTTTGCTATCAGCTTCCCTATGTGTATGTTTTCAGGTTTTCTCTTCTACATAGGATATGACTGAATTTTAAAATTGTCCAGTCTGACGATTGCAGTCTTTTCACTGGTAATTTGTATCATTTATTTTTTTGTGTGTGACTCCTGATGTGTTAAAATTTATTTTTACTATATCTTTTGCTTTCTCGTCCTGCTTTTTCTATAGTCCTCCTTTTGTCCACATTACATTCTCTTGAGTTTATTTATTTTTAATTTGACTTTATTTTCTTCTGTTTTGAAATTTACATACTCATTTCTTTTTCTTTAGTGACTAGCCTTAACTATTTTTTCAAATAATCAGATATGTCAATAAAATATTATATCTTGCTAGTCAAAGTGTGGCTTACGAAGAAGTATCATGAGGCATCACCGGAGAGCTTGTTAGAAAGGAAGACTCCCAGGCCCTACCCCAGACCTACTGAATCCAAATCTGCGTTTTTAACAAGATCCCCAGTGGATTTGTGTGCACATTAAAGTGTGAGAAGCACTAGTTTAATAAGTGCATATCTCCTGTATTTCACAAATGATAATATTTTGCCATAATTGCTTTATATCCATATATTTATTTTTCTTTATGTTTTTAAAAGTAAATTGGAGAAACTATGACATTTATATTTAAAATAGTTTAATAGGGATCTCTTAGAAATCTGTTTTTAAAATATTTTTAATGGATTTTAGAGAGAGAGATAGGAACATCAATTCATTGTTTCGCTTATTTATGATTCATTGGTTGCTTCTTGTATGTGCCCTTACCGGGGTTTGAACCTGCAACCTTGGTGTATTAGGATGACTCTCTAATTAACTGAGTTATCTGGCCAGGGCTGGGGTTTTTTTGTTTGTTTGTTTTGTTTTTTTGTCTCTTACACTTCTTTAAATCTAGGCTACTCCCCTCCCTTCCCCCCCACACACAGCTTTTCTTTTCATGACATAGTGTAGTTAAAAAGACCAGGTCAGTTGTCTTAGAAATGTTCCCATTTCCGGATCTGTCTGATTGCTTCCTTGGGGTACTTTATAACTGGTTTTTGTTTTTGTTTTTGTTTATTTTTGGGGGTTTTTGTTTGTTTGTTTGTTTTAGTCTCTGCATTTTCTGTGAACTCAAAGTGAGAGCTAAAGGCTTGGTTAGGTTCAGGTTAAATGTTTTTGGCAAGAATGCATCGCAGACAATGTTGTTTATTTCTCATTGCATCAGTCAGGAAGCACATAATGTCTCACTCCATTTAATAGTGATGTGGGTATTCATCACTGGGTTCAGATGGGGTAAAGCTGATGCCTTCATTGTTGTGTTTGGTTTTTCCTCTGTGACTCACAAGTAACCTGTGGAGTGACACCTTGCTACTTTGCAAATATTCTGTTCCCCATCAGCTTTTCACATGTTCGCTTTGGCATTTATTGGTAAACACTTTTTTCTTTTAGCAGCTACAAAATGGTGACTTTCTAATTCTTTGTTCCTTTTACATGTATTAACTCGAATTCTTTGATAAGGAAGAGCTTTCTTTTTGACTAGGACTATAGGGTTCCTCTTAATTGCAGTTCTTACTTCAAAGATAGTATGAAGGTTTAATTATTTCCTTTTAACACTTAAAATCTCAATATACATACTTGTTAAAGTTAATCAATATCTCTACTCACTTACTCCCAAATTCATGACCTTTGAATTTGTCTTACACACTATTTTTGTCAGGGTTTTAATTCTACCTTCTTTTGTCTTTTCCCCAAAACTAGACTTAATTATTTCTGATTTATACAGTTGGCCTCTATTTATTTATATTTACCAGCATGTTAGTCAATTACTTTATCTCCCCCCCCCCACCCCTTTTTCCTCTGTCTCCTGTGATCATTTTCTAACTTCAGGAATATCTTCTAAAATTCCTCTCCTGAGAGTTTTTAGTGGTAAACAATCTGAGTCTTTGTTTTTCCAAGAAGGAAAGGAATTTTACTGAGTACACAGTTGATGGTTATTGTCCTTCGTCCTCCTGGTCTATTGTGAAGTGCTGGTCTCAGCGGGCCACTCAATTCTGTGACTTCCTTTTGTAATCCCGTTTTCTGCCTCCTTTGTTGTTGTCTTGTTTCCATCATTTGAAGCAGAATCTATAGTGGCTTCTTTTTAAAAAAGGGCATGTGAGGTAAATTTTTGGAGCCCTTGCTTGTCTACAAATGTCTGTATTCTACTTTCACACATGATCTGTAATTTGATACATAATTAGGCAGGCATGGTTCCTTAAACATTTTGAATTGTCCTAACACCTTTCAGTGTTGCTGTTGAGAATTAAATGTCTTTATGATTCCCCGTCCTTTTATCTTTTCCTCTCTGAAAGTGGTTAGTATCTTTTATTTGTTCCTCCAAAATTTTATTCTGATATGCTGAGGTATAGGCCTTTTGTATTTATTTAAATCAGGCAGTTGGTGAGCTCTTTCAAATTGGAGACATGTCCTTGTATTCTAATTTTTAAAATACTAGTTCTTTGATAATTTTATTCTTTTCATTTTATTGGTTTACTTTTTCTGAAACTACTATTATTCATTAATAGGTATCTTTTAGAAAATATTTTTTTAAATATATTTTATTGATTTTTTACAGAGAGGAAGGGAGAGGGATAGAGAGTTAGAAACATCAATGGGAGAGAAACATCGATCAGCTGCCTCCTGCACACCCCCTACTGAGGATGTGCCCGCAACCAAGGTACATGCCCTTGACCGGAATCGAACCTGGGACCTTTCAGTCTGCAGGCTGACGCTCTATCCACTGAGCCAAACCAGCTAGGGCTAGAAAATATTTTTATTGATTTTTAGAGAAAGAGGAAGGGAGAAGGGAAAGAAAGACATCCATGTGAGAGCTAAATGACACATCAGTCGGCTGCCTCCTGCACGCCCCCTACTGGAGATCAAGGCCACAATCTGGGTATATGCCCTGACCAGGAATCGAACTGGCAAACTATGCCCAGTTGGTTGGAACTATGCCAACCAACTGAACCACACTGGCCAGGGCTTGATAGGTATCTTTGATTTCTCCTCTTAATCTATTGTCATTTGTTTCTTATTTCCATCTCTTTGTCTTTTATAGTTCTACATTCTGAAAGATTTACTTAATTTTTATACTCCAACACTTTTATTAAATTTATTTTGTTGGTCATACTCTGAGTTTGCAAGAACCTAAAAAAAATTTTTTTTTATTGATTGATTTTAGAGAGAGGAAGGGGAGCGAGAGAGACAGAAAGAAACATTGGTTTATTGTTCCACTTAGTTATGTATTCATTGGTTGATTCTTCGTGTGCCCTGACCAGGGATCAAACCTGCAACCTTTTAAAAAAATTTTTTGATATCTTTTTCATAACACCCTGTTTGTTTTTTTATGGATGAAATATCTTCTCTTATCTCACTGAAAATAGTGATAGTTTCATAAAATGTGTTATTCTGCTTTGTACAATATACTTGTGTGTTCCTTTTAGTGTATTTGTGTTGGGCCTCTATTTTTCCTACTTGTTGCTTTCAACAGTGTCTTGTTGTACAACAAAACATTCTATGAATGGAGGTTGAGAGGTAATTAAAGAATAAAGAGGATGCCTTTGCTGCTATTATTTTTTTACTAAGCATCTAATTCTTAACTGTCATTTTTCTCTCAACTTGACATATTATTGTCTTTGTAGGGAAAAAAAATTCCAAATATCCTTGAACTTTTATTTTTAAATAATAAGACTATGTTTTCTTATGAGTAATAGTAAATTTAGGCATAACCTTGTATGAGATTTTTTTAAGGCAAACTATTTAATCTATTTTTTTCAGAGAGAGAGAAAGAGAGAGAGAGAGAGAGAGAGATCAATTTGTTGTTCCACTTATTTATGCATTCATTGGTTACTTCTGTGCCCTGATGGGAGATCAAATCCGAAACCTTGGCGTATTGGGACGATGCTCTCACCAACTAAATACCCAGCCAGGGCTCGTGGGATTTTTAATAGTATTGACTATAAGGTATATATTTCTTTGTTTTAAGTGTTGAGTGTCAACATTTTGCCTATGCATACTTTTAAGAACACTAGACCATGAGTTAGGAGGACTGGTTTTTACTGCCTGGTTCTTGTTGTGTGATCATTGTTATCACTTTCCTTCTGTGAATCTCAGCTTCCTCATGTGCAAAATGAAGTCTATTTCCCTCCCTGGACCATTGTGGGAGTCCAATGGGACAAACCATTTGGCTTTACCCATAAATCATCAGTTCAAAGGTTCTTAAATCCCTCTGTCCCACAAAGACCTGCAGGCAGGACATTTGCTCACTGAGGCGTTACTCTTTCAGAAAAGATTAACTTTTGGCTGAGGATTGGCCAACAGCTGCCACATTTTCATTTCTTTGCTTTTGTTTTTTCTAACCTGGTCTTGTTTCCATCATTTGAACCTGGATGAGAATCCTGAGGCCGTGTTGTATTTTATTCAGCCTCTGAATCGTTTTCTAAACACATGGCTCTATGAAGTTGATGCCACTAATTTAATGACAGAAAAATGACTTTTGTCCATTAATCACCATCAGTGGATAAGACAGGAGCCACTGAAAGTATAAAGGACTAATCCATTAGTGACTAAGGCTAAAAGCAGCCCTCCTCAGAACTAGGTCAAGTAGCTTATTTAAGGCTTGGGTGGTGACTCAGCCTGTGGAGGTTTGGACTTCCAGGTTGAGGGACTTGTGAGGTGGTTTTGGGAGTGTGTGTAGCTTGGTAGGGAGAGTGATTCATTCTTCTAGAAGAGTCTCTCTGCATCTGTCTGTATGTCTTTTTTTTTTTTTTTTAATCTGTGGCTTTGTTTTTAATTATCGTAAGCCTTTGACCATTTACTGGTAATTTACAATTTTGTGCTGAGAGTTGATTCTTCTATACTTTAATCCTTCTAGTGAGTTGGCAAAAGCACCATTACCAATCATACATATACACTAATGCTACAGTTGTGTTTTTAATAGCTGTTCAAGACAATCCTGAATTATAACGTAGCCTGACTTAAAGAATTCACAAGAAAATTTTGCTACTATATCTTGTCGTGTGGACTTTAAAAAGCATCTGATCTTGTGGCTCATCTATAAAATGTGAGAAGTGTTAAATATTCTTTAGTCAATGTTATAGGTAAACCACACTAAAACGCCTTTCCTTAAGTAAAAGGCTACAGTTTAGATACAGGGAATTTTAATTAAATTGGCATAGTTAGAGCCAAAAAGATAACATGGAGACTGCCAGTTTATCTGCAGCCTTGCCTGTCAATAGGCTAATGAACACAAACCGAAACACAAGCAAGTCCTGCTGTTCTAAGAGATGGGAAGGGATTTCCTTAGTATTTGAGCATCTACACTAATAAAAGGGAAATGTGTAAATTAACCATCACTTCTCAATGCCCACCAGCCAATCAGGAGTGAGTATGCAAATTACTGGGACAAAAATAGCGGAAGCCACAGAGCCAGCCGGAGCGGGCGGGAGGCTTGGGTCACCCTTGGCGACAGAGGAAGCCAAGATTCCTGCCCGCTTGGGCTGGCCGCCGAGGGAGGGGCCTGTGGGCATTGGCCACAGACCCAAGCTTCCCACCCGCCCTGGCCGGCCGCTGAAGGAAGGGCCTGCAAATGGCCCTCAGCCCCTCACCCAGGCTGGCCACGTCCACCCCAGTGGGGACCTCCACCCCAATGGGGGCATGGCCAGACTGCAAACCACCACAGGCCCCTTGCCCAGGCTGCCCCGCAATCTGAGGGGTCCCAGGTTGGAGAGGGTGCAGGCTGGGCTGAGGGACACACACACACACACACACCTGGAGCATGAATTTCATGCACCGGGCCTCTAGTATTAATATAATCAGTTATATAAATCTAAATATGAAACCAGTCTCCTACAGGTGTTGAGATGGCATTCACCATCTCTGTGAAAAGTGGAGCATTACCCATCAAGTCCAATCCTGGTTTTATAAGGGGAAAACTGATAGCGTTTGCTGAACTGAAATTACCATCAAAGTGTTAACCATCACAAATAACTAGTTATTAATATTAATAATAGGAAAGAATCAAATGGAAAGTCAGGCATTATAAGCATGGTCATCTGGGCCGCTTCACCAGGAAGTCGAAACTTTATACTCCCCAGGGAACCCCCAGTCCATTCCCTGCAAATCACTGGGGGAGCGGATCCAACAAAGGGGAAATGGGTGCATGTGCAGTGAAGTCAGGGTGAAGTAGGGGAGGTGCTTGTCTGTCGGTCTAACCTGGGAACAAAGATCATTGACCAGGAGGGTGGACCCCAGTGCAAACCCGGGAAACTTTGGAAATACATAATCCCCAGACACAGACTGCACATGCAAAGGACTACAGCTGGGAACACAAGCTAACCTAGCCAGATACTGGACTGGACCGTGATTTAATATGGAGCAGGAACTCTGGCTTTGATCTTAGCCCCGATAATGACAAAATGGAAATTTTCCCATGGCAGAATGGAGGGAGATGGGACCAAGGGGGAGGGGAACTCTCTTAATGTTACCTCAACAATAATGCTTTCCACAACACCTAATGCTCCTGTGGGAGCCTCTGGAAACTCTTGTTCCCGCGGCACCCCAAGAAGCCCACAGGTGGGGACACAGAAAACTCACTCCCCACCGATAACAAAAAGCTGCCCAGCCGAACCGGTTTGGCTCAGTGGATTGTTTATTACTGTTTTTAATCATGTTCTACATGATGAATGCAAATGGACTAGGATCAGTTCTGTGAGACCTTGAATAAGTCACTGGAACACTCAGAAACTCATTTTCCACATCTATAAAGTGAGTATTAAAATGCTTTGTCCACCCCTGGCCAGTGTGGTCCAGTTGGTTGGAGTGTCTTCCCACACACGAAAAGGCGGTGGGTTGGATTCCTGGTCAGAGCACATACCCAGGTTGTGGGTTCGATCCCGTCAGGATGTGTGAGGAGGTGGCTTCAATGTTTTACTCTCACATTGGTATCTCCCTCTCCTTTCCTCTTTCTCTAAAATCAATAAAAATAAAATTTTAAAAATGTGTACAAAAACATTTTTAAAATGTTTTTTTATTATTATTGTTCCTTAAAGACACTATTCTGCTAAGGAAATGAAGACTTAATTGCTATTTTACATGTATTCACTTATTCAGATTATGCAGTTCTGCTGTTGTATTCTGTGCAATGCTCTTATTGGTTTTGTTCTTGCTAAACTAAGGCCAAGGGGTAAAAGTTTTTTCCCCCCCCCCCCGCCCTGCCCGAGTTGAGAATGACTTTATTTATATACAAATATGCATTATGTGACACTGGGCAAGTCATATCCTTTCTTTTTTAAAAAAATCTTTATTGTGTAAAGTATTACATATGTCTCCTTTTCCCCCCATTGACCTCTCCACTGGCCACCTTCTCCCCTCCCCCCTGCACACACCCTCACCCCCCTGTTGTCTGTGTCCATTGGTTATGCTTATATGCATGCATACAAGTACTTTGGTTGATCTCC
>NW_005360124.1:10662655-10686244 GCF_000412655.1 Myotis brandtii | reverse complement strand
GAAAAAACTACTTACTCTTTCTCTAGGGCATGTGCATCTGCCCTGAAGAAGGGGGCTGGGAAGACGACACAGATCTCAGTCAGGAAGGCAGGGCTCAGAGGGCTCTCTGAACTCAAAGCCACAAGATATAAACCACATTACCTGCTGGGGTCTAGCTCTGTCTTTGGATGGTTGTTGTTTGATTGTTTGTTTTCCTCCTGAACCTTTAGTAAGGTCTCCTTCCAAGGTTCTAGGCTTGCTTCACCTGTGCTTTTGAAGGACACAAAGAAGGGCCTTAGGTCCTTATGACCAGCAGTTCTTGAAGTGTGGTCTCTGGGACCAGCAGCATCAGCATCTACCTGGGGACTCATTCGTCATGCAAATTATTAGGTCCCACCTCAGGGACTCTGTGGGTGGGGCCCAGCGTTGTGTTTACAAGCCTTCCAGGAAATTCCAGGGCTGGCTCACTGTTGAGAACTACTTGATCCTGAGAACTGAAGGTGAACAACGCCCTCTGGAGGCCATGTGGTCACAGACCCATGGAAAAGGGGCTACATCCAGCGGGACTTTGTCCCTTCCCATCCAAGGAGGCTCTGGATTGATATAATTAAGGGATATTGCTGTTGTTCTCTTTCTAGTAGTCCAGGCTCTCAAGATGAGTGAATATGGGTGAATTCTAAAACAAGTATTCTGTTTACCTTTCCCTTTCTGGTCATCACCCCCGTATTCTAAAGCCTTCAGTGTTTCTCCATTAAACAGCGCTCTGTCTTCAGTGCCTCTGCGGTGGGCTCCATTTCTGTTCTCAGGTTCTCCCTCACTTCTTCCCCACATGGGAAGTGTTTCTTTTTTCTGTGCTCATGTAACTCCCGTGGCAGCAGCAGCTCTCACAAGGCGTCAGCTGACAGTTGCGTCCCCCCTCTAAACTGAGCTCCTTGAGGACAGGGTCCACACTTATTCCTTTTCATCCCCAGCATCTATCCTACTGCCTGGTTAGCAATAGGTGATTGGAGAATGGTTTCAAAGGGAATAGATGATGAATCTAACTTGTGGTCTCGTTATGTAAAACTAGTCGGGGTCCATGAAACTCCCTAACTCTGTCTTCCTTCATGCAGTTCCTCTCAGTGTGAAATGTCCTTCCACATCCATCTCTAGCCTCTCAAAATCCCACCCGTCCTTTAAGATTCACTCCGAGTGGCCACTCAGTGAACATGAGGGAGTGAGCTGCAGAGTAGGGAATGTGCGCTTGATCAGGCAGAGTCATCCGCGGGCAAGTTTATTACTATCATGCTGTTCCCAGGACAGAGTGCATGCATGATAAAAATAGCACAACTAATAACAATAACATTAACCTCCTATAATATTAATGGCTTATGTTGATTGAGTTATCATGCACTAAGCCTTTTACATATATTATTTTGTTAATTCTTAAATTAGCCTAGGAGAAGAGTATTATTTGTAAAATAATAAATGGGGAAATAGAGGCACAGAGGGGTTAAAGAATTTGCTGACGGTCATACAGATATAGTCCAAGCCAAGACTGAAGCCCAGGTCTGGTCAGCTCCAAAATCAATGCTCTCAACTTGAAGCTTAATAGATCACTGAGAAAGTATATACACATTGGAGACCTTGGTGATGGAGAATCACGAGTCTAAGAGACCAGCAGAAAACCTGGAACCAGCACCACTAGCTGCTGAGTGGAACTGACTCTGGGTCAAGTTTTTCCAGGCATAGGTTCCGTAAGAGTAAGAACCAAAACCAGGTTGCGACTAGCCCAGAACTTGAAGGCAAGCACAGAGTCAGTTACCTTACAGAAGGACTGAGTGGAAAGCAGATTCTGTTACTGCTTTCAATCGTCACACTATTCTCAGCCCCTGAAAATGAATCAAACTTGTAGATGACTTTGGGGCATAAGCAAGCATCTCGTTAAATAATGTCATCAACACCAATTTAAAAAGTGTGTGACCTCGTGTGGGAAAGACCTTCTTTTCAAAGGCATCATACTGACTGGGTTCTGCATGCCAGGCACTGCGATACACCCACCAGGACTCCTGGATCCTTACACTTTTGCAGAGCATGTCCATATCCATTTATGCACAAATATTGAAGGAGCATCTCCCATAGGCCAGCTGCTGTCTAGATTCTGGTGGGAGAGTGGTCTACCAAGCTGAGACATAGTCCTTGCCCTCAGAGCAAATCCTTAAAGGAATAAGTGAACAAAATAATTCCAGGTGATGATAAGTGCAATGAGGAACATATGTGATAGAGAGCAACTGGGGCCATGCCATTTAGATAGGTGGGAAGGGGGGGCAGGAGGGAGGGGAGTGCCCCCTGGAGGGAGAATGAACATTTGAACAAAGAGACAAGCCAGTCATGAAAAGATCTGGAGGGAGAGCATAATAGGCAGGTGAAATGCAAGGGCAAAATTGCTGCGCTATGAGTACACACGGTGTGTTTGACTCATAGAAAGAAGCCAATGTACTGAGAGCAGAGAGAGGGGAAGGGAGGGATGAGGTTTGTCAGGCAAAGGTCATGATACGGAGTTTAGATTTTCATTCTAGGACAAAGGAGAGCTAGCGAACAGGTGAATGACCCGATATGATTCACTTGTATACAGCTCCTATACTTACCTCATTTAATCCTCTCAACAGATAGTGAGGAAGTTAGTGCTTCAAGACAGAGAAAGGGAGACACAGAAAAGTTATCTGGTGGATCCAAAGTTCACCCAGCAAGGGCTGAGCAGAGTCTGAAACGTGGATCCTCACACTCCCAAGTCCAGCATTGTTTTCTGGGCACCAGCTGGGTTCAAAGTAAGGGGAATGGCAAGGACGAGAGTATGGGTGTGGTATTTAATTTGCACATATTCTAAGTACATGATTAAAGAATCTGGGAATGGGGGTGTCCTGGAGAAATACATTTCTTAAAGAATTAGTATGTATAGTAGGTGTTCAGTGAGCTTTGGGACAGAAGAACTGGAAGAGTCTGACCTCAAGATGTTAAGAGTTCCACAGGGTGAAGGGATAATAGTTATATTGCCACAGCTCAATCTTACGGAGCACTTACTATGTGCCAGGCACTGTACTAAATGCTTGAGAGAGAGAGAGAGAGAGAGAGAGAGAGAGGCATTTTTAAAAGAGCATTATAGGCAGGGAAAAAGGCAAGGACGAAGTTCCTAAGATACTAATAAGCTTGGCATGTTTGATGATTAGAAAGAGGTCAATGAACTAAGA
This sequence comes from Myotis brandtii, assembly GCF_000412655.1. Classification (NCBI taxonomy): domain Eukaryota; kingdom Metazoa; phylum Chordata; class Mammalia; order Chiroptera; family Vespertilionidae; genus Myotis; species Myotis brandtii. The sequence continues at coordinate 10,683,038 of NW_005360124.1, read as the reverse complement.
GCAGTAATGCTTTTTCGCCCCGCAAGCCACTGAGGAAGGGATTGTCGTTATTCCAATGTTGCCGATGAGGGAACTGAGGCATGGAGAGGCAATGATTAGCCTAAGATCACACAATAAATTAGTAGCAAGGACTCTCAGAACCATGCTTTTCAACTCGTATTTATTGAGTGCTATTTATTGAGTGGTCAATACGTACAGGAACTCTTCACAAATTATGTATGACCCAGCCCTGAAAGGCGACCCTTATTGGCTTCTTCATTTGTATTATTGATTTCCTCAGGTTGCTCCGTGAGCTGGGATTCAGTCCAGATGTGCCTGATGCCTAAATCCATGCTCTTTGCTTTACATTCTCTGCCTCTTAGGGCCCCTGCCTCCCTTAAACTAGACTGAACAGCAGCCCTTTCCCAATCTGATCTTCAATGCTGAAACCTGGGGTCAACAGCATTTCAGGGTTCTTGTTATTAATCCACTGAGATGCTCAAATTGAAAGAAAAGTAGCCCCAGAGTCTTGCTGAGAGGAGGGTTATAGGACTGAAAGGGCAAGACCCTAGTCAAATGTCATGGCCAAGAATGTGGCCTCACAGACTAAAGCCACAACTTTTCCCACCAGGAAGAGCTGGATAAATGGCAATTACTAGGGGACTGGGAAATGCATGAAAGACTGCAGGGGAACCTCTGCCTATACCCAGGGCAACAGACCTGCTAGCCAGTCTTTTATTTTTTTCCTCTTGGTTTTAAATTTTTTATTGATTTTTTTTTTTTGAGATAGAGAGAGATTTGTTGTTCCACTTAATTATGCATTCATTAGTATGTGCCCTGACTGGGAATCCAATAGGCAATGTTGGTTATTGGTCTGGGGAAGGCTTTTTTTTTACTTTCAATTCTGTAAGTAAAGATAATCAAGGGCTCACATTAATGTGAAAAAAATGCACATTTACTGACTAGGATCCATGTTGACTCTTCTGATCTCTGAAATAAAGTAGTTTCCAAGGACCATGATCATTTTGACATTTTGGAGCATTTCTATGGTCCACTTATATCAGTGATATTATGTTAGTTGGATATAGTGAACAGAAAGGAGCCAATACTATGGCTGCTTTAGATATATTTGGTCCAAAAGGATTAAACACAATGTGAAAAAGATTCAGGGGCTGTCATATTAGTGAAGTTATTTGGGGTCCAGTTTTCTGGGGTGAACTTAAGAAGAAAACCAAATTATAACACCTTGTACCCTTGACCACTAAGAAAGCGGCTCAGTGCTTGTTGGGCCTCTGGACTTTGGACACAGTCAGTTTTGGGTGGAGACCAGAGCAGGAAGGGACTTCACAGCAGGTTTGGCTTGCACTGCAATCTGCCCTGAAGTTTGTGCTGAAGGACTCAGCAGACCCAGGGATGCTGGAGGAATCCCTGGTGGAGAGGATGCTGTTTCGTGTTTGATAAGCTCCAATGGGAGAAGCGCAGCACAGACTCATAGGGTTCTGGGCATCGTCATGCCTTCTGTAGCAGAAAACCACTCACCATGGGAAAAGAAGCTCCGTGAAGGCTACTGTGCGATTGTAGCCACTGAGCACCTGACCGTAGGATAGCAAGTGACTGTGAGAATGGAGTTGCTCACTATGGACTGGGCATCGTCATTATCACTGAAACCTAAGGAGCTGCCACAATCCATTATGTGATGAAAAGTGGTTCCTAAGAATCAGGCCCAAGGAAGTCCAGAAGGTGGCACTCGTGCTTCTTCCTCAGTTCATGCACATGGCCTCACAGCAACTTCCAGACGATCTGATGGTGGAATTTTGGGTCTGGTTCACGGGCAGGATTGATCAGTATACTGTGGGAGAAAGAAATTGGACAGCCCTGGCAGTGTGGCCAAGTGGTCAGAGTATCAGCCCACACACCGAAGGATCACAGGTTTGATTCTGGTCAAGGGCTGCTACCTGGGTTGTAGGTTTGATCCCCAGCCCTGGTATCTCTCTATCTCTATCTCTATCTCTATCTCTATCTCTATCTCTATCTCTCATTCCCTCCCTCCTTCCTTCCCTTCCCCAGTCTCTTTAAAAATCAATGGGAAAAATATCCTCAGGTGAGGATTAATGAAAGAAAGAGAAAGGAAGAAAGAAAGAAAGAAAGAAAGAAAGAAGAAAAGAAAGAAAGAAAGGGAGAAAGACAGGAAAGAAGGAAGGAAGGAAGGAAGGAAGGAAGGAAGGAAGGAAGGAAGGAAGGAAGGAAGGAAGGGAGGAAGGAAAGAAAGGGAGGAAGGAAGGAAGGGCTGGACAGTTGCCATATCACAGACCCTCAAGGACAGAGTGAGGGGAAATCCTTTCAGTGGACGAAACTGCAGCCGGTACACTTGATAGTTCACTTTGTGTGGGAGGAAAAGTAGCCAGAAACACAGGCTCAGGGCAGGGGGAGATGGTGTGCTTAGTTGGTCAGGGGCATGAAACTAGCAAAATTGGATTAGAGACGTGTGCGTGGAAGTAGGCACAGTGTGAGAGAGCGTGCATTCCAGAGGAGATGCCCAGTCACCAGGTGAACAGGACGATTTACCCAGTGAATATCAGCTCTCTTCTTGGCCACCGAATGCTTAAGCAATGGACCTGTGAATCGAGTAGCTATTCTGGTCGGGATGGAGACGGTGCATTTGACCAGCAGAGTGAGCGGCCTCTCACCAAGGATGACCAACTGGCTACTGCTACTGCTGAATGTCCAACATGTTAGTATCAGGGAATTGAGGACACTGGGCCCTCAGTGGAGGGCATCGGCCAGCTGCTTGGTGGCAGGTGGATCACATCAGACCTCTTCCACCTCGGAGGTAGCAATTCAGATCTTATGTCAATTCATATCTGGGACTTCATTGTTTGAGGGCAGATATACTTTTGAGATTAACACATAAAGAGGATACATCAACTCCTTTAAGGTATTTCTGGTTTAAACATAATTACTGGTAAACCATTTGGATTCATTCCCTCTGGCTCTTTTTTTAAAAATTATATTGCATTTTTATTGTTGACATGGTTACAGGTGCCCCTCCACCCCCCCTTTCGCCCCCTCCACCCAGACCTCCCTCTGGTTCTTCCTTTAGAGCAGTGGTTCTCAACCTTCTGACCCTTTAAATACAGTTCCTCATGTTGTGACCCAACCATAAAATTATTTTTGTTGCTACTTCATAACTGTAATGTTGCTACTGTTATGAATCGTAATGTAAATATCTGATATGCAGGATGGTCTTAGGCGACCCCTGTGAAAGGGTCGTTCGACCGCCAAAGGGGTCGCAACCCACAGGTTGAGAACCGCTGCTTTAGAGGATATGAGACAGGACAGTGTGACGTTTTACTCTCCGTGGGAGAGCTTTTAAAAAGCTTAAAAAGATTTTTAAGGGCTTCTTCATAAATAAAAAGTCCCAGTCCCAACTTTCCCCTCAGGTTCTCTGGCATATCTACATCCTCCTAAATACCTAGCATTGCTCTCTTCCCACTGGCACATGGTGGAATAGAGGTTACCTAGTCTTATAAACCAGCTCTATAGTAACATTAATGAAAGCAACCAATGACTGAGGCCTTCCTACTTGTTAGTCACTGGCACGGGTGTTTTTCATAAGGTGTTCTATTTGCTGGTCAGAACAACTGTACAGGGTAAATTCTATAAGCATGGCGTTGTTGATGAGAACACCAGGATCAGAGAAAGTAAGTAGCTTGCCCACCGCCAGTCAGTTGCGCCTCTAGGATAGAATCCAGCTGTGGTTATCAATGACGCATACAAGAGTCTCACTGTTTTTTGAACTTCAGAGCTACATACTCCACTGGGTCAGCTGCATTTACTATGCCCCAAGGATTACTTTCCCTTCTTTGTTTTCCATCCTATGTTTTTTACATTGTTCCCCTCTATCGGACTTCAGACCACCGCCACAGGCACAGATTTTGATTCATTTACTTGCCACAGAGACCACTTGACATACGTTTTGATAACTCAAGGCTGTTGCTCCTGCCTCACTTGGTGCAGGACACTGTGACCTAAAGAGATAATAAACAAGTAGAGCATCTTGCCTCGAAGGGTCCAGGAAAGAGCAGTGCAGGTCAGCCATTAGGCTAAGACCACAAGGTGCAGTTACCACTCCTGGCCACCAGATGGCAGAGGCACTCAAGGCAGCGCGGCAAGGAGGTTGAGGGTTACAGGTGAGGCTTCCCCAAGACCTGAGAGCAAGCTAAAGACAAAGGGTTTGGTAACAGCGTTCTCAGCAGGCAGGGCCAGTTGTTTGGGCGAATATGATTTTAAAAGGTAGAAAATGGGATTCACTGATGAGTTTCAAACAGGCTCACTTTGGTTTTGACAGAGATTTATGCCAGGAAAATGAAATCTGGAAGAGTGTGTGCGTGTGTGTGTGTGTGCGTGTGCGTGTGCGTGTGCGTGTGCGTGTGTGTGTGTGTGTGTGTGTGTGTGTGTGTTGGAGGTGGGGACCCTTGAAAGGATAATTTCAAAGAAGCAAGGTCAAAACAAAAGATGAACAAGTACACTAGAGAACAGGCTGGATATGATCACAAGGTCGGATACAGAAGAAGTGATTAGTATTTCAGGGGGAGGTATGTAATGTGAGTGAACTTCAGTTATGACGAGGTTCCTGGAGGGGTTCTTTATTTTTGTTTAGCACTGTAGACCTATTTGACAGGCTGGTGAAATTTATGAACCCTGTGGTAGATTCTATTTTATAAAAAATGTCCTCAACTACATTTTGGGTCTCATCTTTCTCCAGAAACTTAGTACTTCCCCATCAAGAGGTGGTGTCTGGCCCTGGCTGCTGTGACTCGGTGGGAGTGTCAGGTACACCGAAAGGTCATGGGTTCGAGTCCTGGTCAGGGCACATACCCAGGTTGCAGGTTTGATGCCCTCCTGGGTGCATACGGGAGGCAACCAATTGATGTTTCTCTCTCACATTGATATTTTTCTCTCTCTCCCCCCCCCTTTCTCTCTAAAATCAAATTTTAAAAAAAGAGGTGGTGTCTCTACACTGTCCCCATGATCCTGTGTAGGCCTTTGTGACAGCCTCAACTAATAGTGCAGTGGGAGTGACATCTGTGACTTTTGAAGATAATAAAAGTCAGTAGAGCTTCTTCCTGGCCTTCTCTCTGCTTCTCTGTCTTGGACCCTGAGCTGCCATGGAAGAAGTCAGGCTACCTTGAAGCTGCCAAGTTAGAGGTGCCACATGGAAAGATCATGCAGAGATAGAGATGCTGGGTGAGCCCCCCTGTTCCAGCCCCCTTCCCTTCCCCCCTCAGACATGTCAGTGGGTGGTTTCAGCCCCAGCTCTCCTCTTCCATGAGAGATCCCAAGCGAGAATTGCCTAATGGAGCCTAGTCAGCCCCAGAACCGAGAAAGGTAATAATAAAATGATGGTTGTTTAGGCTTCCCTTGCACCATAAATTATTCACTGCTGAATCCTCATCATCTCCATTATACCCGACATGTGAGAATTGCTCAATAAATATTTGTATTAATGGGTCCAATGTGCTTCCAATGTCCGCTGTCATTGGCTACTTCTTTCTCCCGTGGTCCTCTCCATCATCAGAGCTGCGTCTCTGCCTGGCCATTACACTCTGGCCCCAGGTCTCTGAGACTTAGTGCGCCAGTTTCTTTCAATGATTGTGCAATTGATTCCACAGCACATGCACACTGTATCACTGAGCTTAATGCCTAGTTAGCAAGAATAATTAGTTAAAATAAGAAGCCACCAGATGGTAAGTATTATCAATAACACCCATATGTGAGCCAAGACATGAATTACAAAGTTAATCTGAGGGCATGTTGTATGCTTGCCCTGGCACCAAAACTGCTAGTTACTGCTCTGCCTGGAAGTCCCATTCTACACAATAATTTCTGATGGCAGATCTATGAACTGTATTCGGCATGTGGGGGGATGAGAAGGTAGAAGATAAACTCTCACTAGTTAGCTATGGGAAGGATAGATTGGAGCATTATGATTGGAGGTTCAGCCAAAGGAGGTTACAGTATTACCAGTGGTGATCTACAGAGATCAAAGAAATATGCAAGATAGGAGAAATGTGTCCACCAGCAGGTACAGCCACCTCTAAGGCCTTGGCTTGTAGGATCTGCAGTCATAGGGGTCAGCTACTGGGAGAGAAAATGTGAACTCTCTGAACAGAGGGTGCTGAGATGGCCCCAGATCTCCCCAAAGACGCGGGTGTTTTACCATGTCTCCAACATTGTACACCAGCCTGCAGTTCTAGCCATAAAGATATGCACATGAAATTCTTCAGTGCAAAAAATACAAAACTTAAAGGTGGCTCCCTGTTCATGTAGTCCGCCATATTCAGGGCTCCAAACTTTTCTCCATCATTAGCTAACTGAATATTTATTTTTTCCCCAAAGTTCTCGGCCAGACTCAGAGTTGCTTATGAAGCTCAGGCACCAGTCATCAACCATCCCGTTTCCTTCTATTTGGCTCCTCGCTTCTTTCAAGGACCCCCTGTCTCATTTCTCAGAGATTTGAAGCATATGCTAAGGAGTCAGGGTCACATCATCCCACAGCTTCTTGACCACCCACATGGTTCCCTTAAGGGCTGGCATTGGTGGTAGAGTGAAGATCACATGGTATGTCACCATTAGTTCTCTGACTACCACCTATCAGCTATGGGTGCTCCTCATCAGTAGAGTGGGGAAGGCAGCAAGGGCCATATTAGTTATAAAAAGTGTGCTCTCTGCAGCTTCAGAAAACCTTGTCACTGGGTGCTAGCTGGCAAAATGCTCCAGCCCTCCTTTGCTAATAGAATCATTTTAGTCTCTTCCCTGCCACATCATCCAGATGCCTCTATTTGTTGATTGTAAAGACTTGTCTTTTTTTTTAAAGAAATGTTTGTATTGATTTCAGAGAGGGAGAGGGAGAGAGAGATAGAAACATCAATAATGAGAGAGAATCAATGATCAGCTGCCTCCTGCATGCCCCACACTGGCGATCAAGCCCACAACCAGGGTATATGCCCTGACTGGGAATCAAAACATGACCTCCCAGTTCATAGGTCGATTCTCAACTAATAAGCCACGCTGGCCAGGCTAAAGACTTGGATTTTAAATGAATTAAGGGGCATGAACCACTGAGGTTTCTGTTTCAGTTGCAGGGGAAAAAATGGTAGTCAACAAGAAGTCGACCTGGTATTCAGAAGATCAAGGCTGGTCCCCAGATCCACTAGCCCTTCAGTCTGATGTCTTACAGACATAAGTGAGTATCATTTTGTCTTCAGCTGTGAGGGATAGAAAAAGAATACACTGCCGAAGCCAATTCCAGCATGTCATAATTGCAAGAGTTTCATCAAAAGGTTGATGGAACTTGGGGACTCAACAAGGGCTGAGTCACATATGTTGTCACCTGTTGGGAATGGCTGAGGGCATTTTCCCAAACCTGAAAAGGATGCATTAAATCATTGCTTTCTGCCAGACAGCTCAGGGCATCTTAATCTACATGTTATTGCCTCCTACTGGCCAAACACCTGAACAACCGAAGGCAATTCCCAATCTGACAATGGATTCTGTACCTAACCCTACCCTTTGATGTGTATATCTCCACCTTGCCTCAGGACAATTTGTGTTAGTAAATAGCAAGGGGTCCTGAGACAAGGAGAACTTAGTTCCTTTAGCTAAGTCTTCTCTGACTCCCCATAATGCCTTTCAAAATTATGTTTTGTCTCTGGACTCTTATTTAACTTACCCAGATTTCTGAACCCTTCTTGATGCCGTATCAAGACCATCAGAATTTACGCTTGTTAGCCAAAGAAATCTTGAATGGATAGGGCCTTGAGTGGGTGGTGTAAACTAATAAGATGCGAATGCATGTCTGTATACATCTGTGTGTCTTTCTAGGGAAATTATGACTGAGAAATTGTACAATGAAAGGAAGACACTATGACACTGAGACACTGAAGTTCCTCTCTTGAAAGCAGATCCCATGTAAACCAAGTGTTGGATGTATCAACCTTAAGGGGAGAGGAAACACCTCACCATCCCCTCCCTTGCATGATCAAGTGTATTGTTTCCCATGGCTGCAATAGCAAATTGCCATATTAAAAGAAAGCAGGGGGTTGAAACAGCCCCGGTGAGGCTGAGACAGCCCCTGTGAGGCTGGGACGGCCCCTGTGAGGCTGAGATGGCCCCTGTGAGACTGAGACGGCCCCTGGGAAGCTGAGAAAAATACCACATGAACTCACTCATTTATGGATAATAAGGACCATTATAGACTGATGAAAAAAAATGGATACAGAGGCAGAGCAGCATTGAGCAGACTGTCAAATTACAGTGGGAAGCCTGGGGAGGGTTGGGGTGGGTAGGAAATCAACCGAAGGACTTGTATGCATGCATATGAGAATAACCAGGGGGGGGGGGGGGGGGGGGGGAAAATGGAAGGGGGGGGGGGGAGGAGACATGTGTAATACTCTTTGTAATATTTTAAGAAATAAAAAAAAAAGAAAAGAAAGGGTTTTTTTTGTAACTATATATATAGTGGTGGGTTGTTGACTAGACTTTTTGTGGTAATCATCTCATAATGTATACAAATATCAAATAATCATTTCAGACATGTGAAACTAATATAATGTTATATGTCAATTATATCTAAATTAAACACACACACACACACAACATACACACACACGCACACACACACACCAATCTATCATGTCACTATGCTGGATGTCACAAGTCTAAAATGTGTCTGCAGGACTACATTTTTTCTAGAAGCTCTAGGGGAGACCCTGTTTCCATGAGTCTCCCGGCTTCTAGAGGTTTCCTCTATTCCTTGGCTTATGCACCCTTTCCTCCATCTTCAAAGCCAATCGAGTAGCATCTTCTAATCTCCTTTTGACCCTCCTGCTTCCCTCTCGTAAAGACTCGCGCTTATATTGGGCCCCTGGGGTAATTCAGGAGAATCTCATCTCAAAATCCTTTATTTAAGCACATCTGCAAAATCCCTTGTGAAGTAACATGTGTACAAGGATTCAAACATGAACATCTTTGGGGGACCATCATTCAGCCTACCACATCAAGGATTTGAAAGTTATATTTCAGTGGTTCTCAACCTTGGCTGCACATTAGAATCACCTGGGAATCTTTTTAAAATTCTCATCCTCTGGAACGAGGCCCAGAAATCAGGATTTTAGAAAGATTCCCAGGTGATTATAATGTGCAGCCAAGGTTGAGAACCACTGTTATATTTTGTTCCCTTGGTGACTTGTGTGTGACATTGGCATGCACATGAACTGCCTCAGTGCTGGTCCGGGCTGGCATGGCTTGCACTTCTTTTATTTTCCTACATGACACAGAGCTAGGTGAGCATTAATCATAACAACCAGGTGATCTACAGAGACCCAAGGGCCTATTTTATGGGATGTACTCAGCACCAAGTCTTATTTTTAAATCTGAGAAAAAAACAGCAAAGAAGTGTTAGTCAGTGCCGAGTCATAAAAACATTAGGATTTGAAGGGATCTGTGAGATCATATGATCCAATTCTTTTCATCTTATATGTGAGGAGAATGAGGTGAAGAGAGACCAAAGGGACTTGCCAAGCTCAGCAACTAAGGACATAAAACATTAGCACCTGCTTCCTAATTCTCTTGGTACATCCCCAGGGTCACAAATTAAATTTGGGAAGCTCTATGGAGTTAGTCCCAGATGATCTGATCTTGTTATATTTCCCCCCTTAGTACTGGGTAAATAAGATATATATATATATTTTTAAAATATATTTTATTGATTTTTTTACAGAGAGGAAGGGAGAGAGATAGAGAGTTAGAAACATCGATGAGAGAGAAACATCGATCAGCTGCCTCCTGCACATCTCCCACTGGGGATGTGCCCGCAACCCAGGTACATGCCCTTGACCGGAATCGAACCTGGGACCTTTCAGTCCACAGGCCGACGCTCTATCCACTGAGCCAAACCGGTTTCAGCAAGATATATTTTTAAAAACAAGAAAAAGAAATGTACACTCTCCATGAAGTTCCCTGATTTGGTATAACCACTGTTTACCAATGTGGCTGATGCATACAGTAACCGAATAATGGCAAGTGGATTTAAATCTCAGGATGAGGAAACTGTGTGTGTGTATGTGTGTGTGTTCAGAACAATTATCTAAGAAATATAGTTGAGCTCTAGCTGGTTTGGCTCAATGGCTAGAGTGTTGGCCTGTGAACCAAAGGGTCCCAAGTTTGATTCTGGTCAAGGGCACATACCTTGGTTGCAGGCTCCTGGCCCTGGTTGGGGTGTGTACAGGAGCAACCAACCTATGTGTCTCTCTCATGTCAATGTTTTGCTCTATCTCTCCCTCTCCTTCCACTCTCTCTAAAAGTCAATGGAAAAATATCTTCAGCTGAGGATGAACAACAACAAAAAACGAAACATACTTGAAATAAGTGTGGAGGAAAATGTCTAGTTTCCTTGGACTTTTTTTTTTAATGCTTGCTTTTCTTTGAAATGTATAGAAAAATATTTGTTGAGAGCCCACTGTGTGTGAGAATCCTAGGTTCTGAGAAAAAGACAACAGAAGAAGGTTGAGATTTATTATTTATGACTTGAATTTCTCAAGCGTCTAAAAATACAGAGAAAAACAAGTTGAAATGTTAAAATACAATAATCCTGAAGTTACATAAGTAGGGCATTGAATGAGAATAATTGATTATGTGGCATGTTAAAAAATGTGAAGTGCAGTTAAGTTTTTTTTTTTTTTAATTCCTTGTGGATGGGAACCTATTGCCCTGCTCAAGCTGAATTGCTTAATCTGCCAAAATTAGACAAGCCAACATACTTAGGCGTGGTTAGGGTATAGAAATGCACAATATGGGCAAATCCTGATGCAAATGAGAGAAATAAGTGTCGACATTTGCCCCTGTTTGAGCCCTTTGCCATTTTGGGTCATAGTTCTGTCAGGTCTGGTTTGCTGATATATGGCTTATTTTTCCTATGGTATTTGTTAAATCAGTTTTTTCCATACTGTAAATTACCCCAAAAGAGCAAAGCAGTTCACTTTGGAAATCAAATGAACACTTCCAGGTCATTGGGTGTCTTGCGCTACAGTTCACTCGTCACTATATTATGGACTATGGGAATATTTAGGAAAATTAGTAAACTAGAGACGATGTACATAATTCGACTCAGGGAATCACTCACATTTTTACTTCTTTGTAGCCATGAAATCATCAGAAGGGGAGTTAAGCAGAAAGAGGAGAGGAGAGAGATGGTGTTGAAAGGATGTTTCTGAGATGAGTTGGAGTTGGTGGGGGAGAAGTTGGGCACGTTGAAAGCTAAAATCGGTTTCAGATCATAACTCTTTACAACCTGCAAAGGTCTGAGGTTTCTGCAGAGGGCGGACGGATGGGAGCTGTCATCCTGTGCTGAGCAGGTCCGGCTTTGAGACTGACTGATCAGTCAAGCAATTTGGATAAGGACTTCTGGGTCAGAAATTGCACAAAGGACGATGGCAGCAGTGAGAAGTCTGGATGACATCCTGGATTAACCTTCTCTTGAAGCAATCATCTTGGGTCTCTGTGCAGCCTTTAGTAGAAAACCAGCTAATTCCACCTGAGGGCAACAAAGAGGCAGAGAGGCAGAGACAGTCTTTGGCGAGGTGCAACCTACCTGGCCTCAGATAACAGGTTAAAAAATAAACAGCGCCCTCGCCGGTTTGGCTCAGTGGCTAGAGCTTTGGAAGGGTCACAGGTTCGATTCTGGTCAAGGGCACATGCACAGGTTTGGGGCTCGATCCCCAGTAGTGGGTGTGCGGGAGGCAGCTGATTCTCTCTCATCATTGATGTTTCTATCTCTCTCTCTCTCTCCCTTTCTTTCTAAACTCAATAAAAATATATTTTGAAAAATAAAACAGCCCTAGCTGGTTTGGTTCAGTGGATAGAGCATCGGCCTGCGGGCTGAAGGGTCCCAGGTTTGATTCCAGTGCCGGGGGTGTGGGCTTGATCCCCAGTGGGGGGCATGCGGGAGGCAGCCGATCAATGATTCTCTCATCATTGATGTCTCTATTTCTCTTTCTCCCTCTTCCTTCCTCTCTGAAACCAGTAAAGAAATATATTAAAAATAAAATTAAAAATAAAATAAACAGCAACAAACACTAAGCAAAAGTCTAAGGTTTTTTTGATACAATCATCTTGCCTTTAAGAATTCCCACCTAAAAGTATTCTAATTGAGGACATTGCAATACAAAAGCCCTGAAATTGTAAGACAAAAAAAGCTTTCAAACTCTAGGTAAAAGCCATGCGATTGCCATTGACTGTAAAACTGCTGAATGGTTAGCGGTTTGGAAGCTTCCTAATGCCCTCCCCCAGTTTAACCAAGGCCATGAATTATTCAAAGGGCTGAATCCTCAGAAGGACCATTCAGATGTGTGTTTCTCAAAAATGAGGTGTGTCCTTGACTTCACTGAATTTCCCCCATTGTAGAAGTAACGCTTGTTCACTGTAGAAACTGAGGAAAATACACACAAGTGCAAAGTCAGTGTCAGCTGTGTCCTGTACCCAGCATCCCAGCTTCGGTTGGGAGAGCACAGAAGAGTAATTCCCCAAAGGGAGCAAAACGTAGGGTGGTTGGAAACATGAGCAAACAGTCATGCCCTTTTGCTCCCCCACCCCAAGGACAGTAAATGATGTGCAGGAGACATTTTTGTTGTTTGATTTGGAAGATATTACTGGCATGTAGTGGGCAGAGGCCAGGATGTGCTAAATAAACATCCTACAATCCACAAGATAGCCCTGCATAACAAACAATTATCCTGCCAGTGTCAACAGTATCAAAGATGAGAAACCCTGTAAATATAACTGTCAAAAGGGTGAATCCCAGTTCTAATTGTTTCACATCCTTGAGATATTGAAGCAGGACTTTGGGGGGAACATGGGCAGGCTTAGGGATTTTTTAGAATTGGGGCCCATGGAAAAGCGGGGGGCTGCAGACTGGGAGAAGGTACATTTCCATAACACAAGGAAGCCAGGTGCAGCTACATCTCCATAAGACAAGGAAGCAGCAACAGGTATATTTCCATAAGACAAGGGAACTGGAAGTAGCCAAGAAAGGTCTATATTTACAAAATAAGGAAGAAGAAAGCCCAGAGGGAATAGGAGAACAATGAGGGAGGGAGCCTCACACATCCCCTGTGAGGATTGACCTTTGAGCTCAGGGGTTGCTATAGTGACCAAATCAAGGGGATACTGACCAATCAGAGGGGATATCAAGGCACAAAGATCTGCAGCCTTTATAAACTAGAGAAAAGGGACTCAGTGGGACCCTGTCCCCCTCCCTACGTGGGAGTCCATTCTGTAGGACTCTTCCCTCTCCCCACGTGGGAGTCTGTACTTGTTCTTCAATAAATCTCCACCTTTGCTATTCCACTTTCTGTCCGTGGAGTGGATTCATTCTTCGATTCCGGCGGACAAAGAATTCGGGTTCCAGTCCAAAAATTCGGTATCAATATGGCAACATCTCCAAGTGAGGAAACTGCTCTTCACAACATTGCAGTCACTAGGTCCTTGACCCACCAAGAACTGTTGTCAATGTTGTGCTGTATAAACTTCCAGGCTCTTTCTTCTGTGCAAAGTCCTTTAATACTTGTTTTCTTGAACAGACTGTCAAACCTCAGAGGGAAGGCAGGCATGGACACAGACAATAGGGTGGTGAAGGTCTGGGGTGGGGGTGAGGGAGGGGTGGGAGAGGTCAATGGGGGAAAAAGGGGATATATGTAATACTTTCAACAATAAAGATAAAAAAAACCCCACACAACTGGTTTTGATGTCGAGCTGACTAGATGACTGAAGAAGGGAGGGGGACTCCAGGGAGCCTTTGAAGTATGGTAGCAACCATCTCAGGTAGAAACTGTAGTTTAACTCTAACCCTGCTGTTTGGCTTAACAATAGAAAAGTTATTTTGATTTTCTGAATTGTATACATCATCCCATTCGCTTGAATGACTATCCCATTGATTGTTATCTTACTGGTTTTAGAAAGCACATTCTTCTGTACCTGGGAAACAGGACAGCACAATTATCCTAAATTGTTTTAGTGGCCACAGATAATGCGTTCCAGTTGACTCAGTGGTCCCAAGACCAGGACAGCGCAATTACTCTAAATTACCTCGATGGCTCTAGATAATGAGTTCCTGGCAACTCAGTGGTCTCAAGACCCGAGGGCTCTAGATAAGGTGTTTCTGTCAATTCAGTGACCCCGAGACCCAAAACTGTAATTAACATGCTTAATTCTGCTTCTGTAAACTGCTTTTTTGCAAACCAGGTTCCTCATTCCAAACCTTGAGATGTAATCAATACCTTTGTGATCTTTGCCTATATAAGTCTGGTTTTGCCACCATATTATGACTATGAGATTTGGGGAATGGCCCCTCATAGTCCCAGATTGCAATAAATGTGACTCTTTAATTCGACTTCTTGAGGCGTCCTTCTGTGATTCGCGGGGTACATTACAACACCTTGGCACATTTCTCCTTCAAAAGGAAGGGGCCCTGACTGGCAAAGGTGCAAGTCACGGGGAACTCGAGGTGCAGAGAGGGGATCTAGACTGGACAAGGTGAACAAAGCTCAAGAAATCTTCTTAACCTATAACCCCAGCAGATCTGACCCCTGAATTCTATTCCTTTTTCCCAACTAAATTTGATCTCCTCTTCCAATTCCATAAGGAAATTTAGAGTTTTGCTTTGTGGAGATTTCTGTGCATAAGTGGTACACTATACATACTGTTTTGCAACTTTTTTTCTACTCAACAATGTTTTAGAGCTTTTCCTATGTTAACAAAGGGATCTAGTTCATTCTAAGTGTTGCCTAGCATTTCATAGTGTGAATGTATCATAGTTTTAGTAACATCTAGAGGCAAACATTTAGGTTATTTCCATTACTTTACTATTAAATACGAAGTTGTGATGAGCTCAGCCGGCATGGCTCAGAGGTTGAGCGTTGACCTATGAACCAGGAGATGGTTCAATTCCAGGCCAGGGCATATGCCCTGGTTGTGGGCTCGATCCCCAGTGTGGGGCATGTAGGAAGCAGCCAATCAATTCACTCTCATCATCATTGATGTTTCTATCTCTCTCCCTCTCCCTTCCTCTCTGATACCAATAAAAATATATTTAAAGTTGCAATGATAACCTTAATACATGTCTTTTTGTGTTTCATGTAACTTTATTTCTCTGCAGTAGATACCAAGAAATAGAATTGCTTTCTACAAGGCAGTGCTCATTTAAAATCTTAACGAGGTTGTCTAAAATGCTAAATCAATCTAAACTGTTATTGGCAATGTATGAGAGTTCCCATTTCCCCATACTCTCACTACACCTTGATATTATAAACCTTTATAAATTTTACCAATATAATGGGCTGAAATATATTATTTCTACAGCTTGCATTTCTTTCATATTCACTGATGAGTTGTGCAGATTTTTATGTTTTCAGGTCAGGTCACTTCTATTTTCTCCTTTACATTTCCTTTAACAAGTTTAAATTTTTGCCCTTGATTGTTGGTCTTTTAAAAAATTGTTTTTTGGGAAGATCTTTATTCTGAATAGATAGTAATATTTTTTCTGTTATTTATATCTCAAATATTTTCATCCAGTTTATTCCTTATCCTTTACATTTTGGAGTTGTCATTCATTTAAACATTTTAAAATATTGATATATTAAAATTTATCTACCATCTTGTTTACCTTTGCCTTTTGGATGTTAAGGAGGCTTTCTCTCTTTCTAGCTTAAAATATGTTCTCCAGTATTTTCTTCTAATGTTTCCTTCATTTGGATTTTTACACTTAGCTCTGTAATTTATGCAGACAAGGTTGGTTTCCTGGGCATGCAACCTGTGGAGCTGCATAGAGCTCTGTGCTTAGAAGGGCCAGCAAATTATGTATTAATTATTTGTGAGCATGTGATTGATGTGAATGAGGAAGTACATAGATTCATTAGGAATGTGTGCTCAGAAGTCAGAGTACTTGCATTTGACTGTTGGCTCTGACATTCATTAGCTGTGTAACATCATGCAAAAATTTTTTTAAAAATATATTTCTTTATTGATTTCAGAGAGGAAGGGAGGAGAGAGATAGAAACATCAATGATGAGAGAGAATCATTGATTGGCTGCCTCCTGCACACCCCACACTGGGGATGGAGCTCGAAACCCAGGCATGTGCCCTTGGCTGGAATCGAACCTGGGACCCTTCAGTCCGCAGGCCGATGCTCTATCCACTGAGCCAAGCCGGCTAGGGCCATGCAAAATTTTTAATCTTTCTGTTTCTTAGATTTCTCATGTTTCAAAACTGGAGATAGTGACCAGATCCAGACCATATCATTGTTTTGTTTTGTGGGTGTAATGTACTTTAGGTAAATGCTCAGAGAATCTGCTCATTTTAAATGTTTTCTCTTTTTTAGGTGGCTTACCTTTAATGCGATACTCTTTAAAACAGTACTGACCAGGTTTTGTTCTGCAGGTTCCAAAGTCTAAAAGACATCCATGGAAGGGCAATGAAAGGTTGCATAACCTACAAATCACACCTTCAACATCTCCAAGTACTGGAGAGAAAATATAAGGGGAAAATAGAGATGAAAACCAGAGAGAGGAAAAACAGGGGAAGAAAGAGAGATCCAAAAATAAAGCAGTGATTTTCAACTTTAAAAAGTAAGCAATATTTTAAAAATTTGGTTTCACATATGCTACATTTCATGAATTGCAAGTACTCTAAACTGTTACTAATTAGAAATTAGGCCAGGTGGTCTAAGAAACTTACTTGGTTAAAATGTATTTAGTTCCTCAGTGCCTAATTAAATCAATTCAAAGTTATTTAGCCAGAAAAATTTATTTCAGCCATATGGCCACTATTAGGTCTTCTTTTCAATGTCTAAAGCAGCACATTATACATAGTAAATTCTCTGTCAGTATTTATTGCTTGATTCGTGTTTATAGATTGCTTATCTTCAATACTTAAATTCAATGGCTCAAAAAATGTTATTCATTTTGGTTATGTAGAAATAGCCCAGAAATTCTTAAAACGTGGTCAACATCCATAAGAATGGAAGATATCATCTGGAAGATCTGTTTCCAAAATTGATTTTGAATTCGATTTACTTAAGTAGTTAAAATAAGCACAGATTCCCAGAGGGAACCCCCTCCCCCAAGTGAGAATCTACAGGGGTTGGGGCTCAGGAATCTGTATTTTAGACATGCAGAAACAGCAGAAGTCATGTGACTGAGATATAGATATCAAGATCAGTTTTTGAGAACCACTGGTTCTACCAAATTCAGGAATCTCCATTTTGATAACTCCTCAGGGAGCCTTGGCAAGTGATGGAGAGCTCATCACTACTAAAACCAGCTCTGATTATGAAAGATTCTTCTGAAATTCAGCTACAATTCATCTTTGTGTTCATAGTCCCCTTATCTACAAAGAGAAAGATGCAAATTGACCATACCTTCATGATGCCCACCAGCCAATCAGGAGTGAGTATGCAAATCAACCCAACAAAGATGGTGGTTTAATTTGCATAATTTTCCACACCCCCCCAGCCACTCTGGGCCTCTGGGCAGCGTGGAAAGGCAGAAAGGCGGCTCTGGGCTGGAGTGAAGGCAGAAAGGCGGCTCTGAGCCAGCGTGAAGGCAGTGCCAGCAGCCAGGGGAAGGAAGGCCCATTCTTGCATGAATCTTCGTGCATCGGGCCTCTAGTAATATATGAAGAGCATTGCCATTCACTCCTATTCATTGATAACTCAAAGAAGAGTTTACTAGACATTGTGTGCAATCTAGTTTATATCTCCCTCTGTCATGTTGGGGTTAGAAGAGATCACTTTTAATAGAAAATAGTCTGGCTGATGAGGCTAATTAACCTCTCCTGACTATTCTTCCCAGTTTCAACCTCAACTGAAGACACTCTGGACATTTCACATTGGTTTTCCCATTAAGCATGACAGACTTTCAGTCCATAATCAAGTAGCAATCAACAAATATCTTTTAGGAACTAAACGTATGCCAATTGATAAGCCATTTACTGGTATTAGTCCAATTACTTCCCATAATAAACCTTTCCAGCAGGTGTTGTAGTTGCCCACATTTCACATAAAAGAAAACTGATTTTAAGTCGTTTGCTCAACTGGCAGAGATAGGCTTAAAAGGGTTTGTTGGAATCCCAAACCCTTGTTCTTAGTAACCACACCAGGTCACTGGAGCTACCAACCTTCTGATGTCACTGCCTTCTTTCTCTCCCTCTCAGATGGTCCCTCCTCTCTCTGATTCCACACCCAATATCCATGATCATCTTCTTCAAACCTTGTTTCCCACAGTCTTCATTATGACTGAAGAAGATGCCTTCACTTTTAGGCCTTCAGGCTGATTGTAAATTTTCAGTTACCTGAATACTTATACACATATTCTCAGGTCCCATTTACTTCCTTTTAGTCTTTTTCTGTCTTAAAAATGTATTGTTGATTTTTAACACATGATACATTTTGATTTGACAATTAAATTTAAAGCTTCAGATTATATGTAAAATAAATAGTTTCTTTACATAGTTAATTCTGAAGTATGCTATTCTATTTTATAACTTTGTTAGCTCATATTATGTTGTATAAGAGCTTATTCAGACCTTGTTGTAAGTACCTTAATTAGACCACACACCACGTATATTATGCTTCTGTAATTTCTTAGAAAAATTTCCCTCATTTTGATTTATGCTTTTTCAATGACTTACCACCTAAAAGGCACAATAAGACAAAAACACGACTGATGACAATCCTCATTCTTAGGTTTCTAGACAAAAAAGAAGATGGAAGGAGAAATACATTCCACTGTTAAATCTTTCCTGGGGAAGTAATCAGTTACACATTTATGTTAGCTATTATGAAAAAGGGAAATGACTGGCTAAGTTTTTTTATTTCATTAATAAAGTATAAATAAATTTATTCTGTGATGGAGGAAAAATAAGGTACCTGTCTTTACAAAAATTCACCATAAAACTTCTCATTCCAAGAAACATTTTAAGTTGAGATGTCTTCTCATCAAATACAACCCCCTCCCTTATTTCCCTGAATAGTAATTATTTAATGCAAAAATATAAAGTGAGATAGATGTGTTTCTAGATTGATATTGTGTTAAAAATCCTCTTAACCATTAGCCAAGAAGTAAGTATTTATTAATTCTTCTTTATAAACTAATACTTTCGTTGCAAATGATCATATTTATAAGGCAAAGTATTATATATAGTTAATAGTAACTAGTACTTATTAAAATGAAGAGAAAGACATTTCCAGATTGGCTAAAATGTAACATTTAGTTGTTCATGACTTACCTACTTGAGGTATTATAGATCTGAAGTTGTTTAAAGGATAGCCACAAGTAAACTTTGGGATGTAACAAAGTCCGTTATAACTGAAACCAACAAGGCAAGTCTCTGATCCACCAGATTCCAAACAGTTTAAACAGTAAAAATTGCCCAAGTAAAAACAGGTAATTTTTTTGTTTGAACACTCTGATCTATATGGAATTTAAATGCTTTAGTCATAAAATTAACATAATAAGACTAAGTCAATCAACAGTTAAATTGATTAACTATAACTTTTGCTGAAGATTTCTATATTCGCTATGGTATAGATTAATTAGTTCACATGTGCATAGCCATGTCGGTATACTATCTGTTCATCATATAAAATACTTGGTCTTGATTATTAGAAATCTGTGTATATAGCAGAACTAGGTACATTAAGAAAGCAATTTGATTTTTTAAAATGTTTATTTCTAGGGGGGAAGGGGAGGCATATGTAAAACTTTCAACAATAAAGAGTTAAAAAATGTTTATTTCTAAATTAATATATAGTTCCAAATTAATACAGTCTTCTTGAACTGAATAAAAATACTGAGAATATTAAAATCTTTGACCATGCTCCCTACCAAATCCAGTGTCTTTCCAAATGTAACCACATTATTAAAATGATGAGTATCCTTTTTCATTCTGTGCATTTTTATAATATATTTGCAACTTGGAAATATGCATAATATTGCTTTTTGTTTAATTTTTGCAAAAATAGTGTTACATATTATTTCCCTCTTGCTTAAAATTATGTTGAAAATCTATGTCAGTCTTTAATAGTAATTCATTATTTTTATTGCTATATAATATTTTTGGTATGGCTTATACCATTGTGATTTTGATTTGCATTTCTTTGATGATTAATAATGTAGAGCATCTTTTCATGTACCAGTTGGCCATGTGTATGTGTTTTTTGGAAAAATATCTATTCAAATCTTTTGCCCATTTTTTAATCAGATTTTTGTTGTTTTGTTATTGAGTTGTCTGAGTTTTTTTTTTTGCATATTAAGTCTTTATTAAATACTAGAGGCCCGGTGCACAAAAATTT
>NW_005360124.1:10657647-10661666 GCF_000412655.1 Myotis brandtii | reverse complement strand
CTGAAAGCAGGTATCTGGTTTGTTTGGGTTCTATAATCGAAACACTGTTTCAACTCCAGCTCTGAGATCCCGGCTGGCTGAAAGCAGATTTCTGGGGTTTTGTTTAGCTTCTATATTTGTAACAATGTTTCAAACTACAAGCTCAGAGGCCGGCAAGGCAGCCGGGGAACGTTGGAGTCCTCTGTCACTGGAGCAAGCAAGCCTCCTGTTCGCGTCAGTGCCTGGCTGCCCGCTGCCATCTTGGCTGGCAGTTAATTTGCATATCGCCCTGATTAGCCAATGGGAAGGGTAGCGGAGGTACTGCTAATTACCATGTTTCTCTTTTATTAGATAGGATACTAGAGGCCTGGTGCATGAATTTGTGCACAGGTGGGGCTGGCCGGCCCAACCCAATGGGGGCAGATCGGGGCCAGGCTGGTGGGGGGGGAGGAGATATGGGGAGGTTGGCCATCAGCCCCACCCCTGATCAGGGTTGGGCTGGCCACCAGGGGGCTGTGGGAGGTCTGCCAGCTCTGCACCAATGGGGGGGAGCTGATTGGGGGCCCAGCCGGCCAGGGGGAGGGGCTGCGGGAGGTTGGGTGGGGCCCGATCGGGCTGATTGGCTGCAGCAGTGTGTTGTCATAGCAACTGGTTGTTCCAGTCATCCGGTTGTTCCGTTATTCTGGTCACTTGGCTTTTATATATAGAGACTAGAGGCCTGATGCACGAATTCGTGAGAGGCCTGTTGCACGAAGAGATTCGTGCAATAGGCCTTCCCTTCCCCTAGCTGCTGGCACCGGTTTTCCTCCAGCACCCGGCACCCAGGCCTTCGCTGCTCCGGCCGGAGCCGCCTTCAGCGCCTTCGCTGCTCTGCTTCGAGCCTACGTATGCAAATTAGCCGCCATCTTTGTTGGCAGTTAATTTGCATATCTTGCTGATTAGCCAATGGGAGGCGTAGCGAAGGTACGGTCAATTACCCAGTTTGTCTATTATTAGATTATATACTAGAGGCCTGTTGCACGAAGAGATTCGTGCAATAGGCCTTCCCTTCCCCTAGCTGCTGGCACCGGTTTTCCTCCAGCACCCGGCACCCAGGCCTTCGCTGCTCCGGCCGGAGCCGCCTTCAGCGCCTTCGCTGCTCTGCTTCGAGCCTACGTATGCAAATTAGCCGCCATCTTTGTTGGCAGTTAATTTGCATATCTTGCTGATTAGCCAATGGGAGGCGTAGCGAAGGTACGGTCAATTACCCAGTTTGTCTATTATTAGATTATATACTAGAGGCCTGTTGCACGAAGAGATTCGTGCAATAGGCCTTCCCTTCCCCTAGCTGCTGGCACCGGTTTTCCTCCAGCACCCGGCACCCAGGCCTTCGCTGCTCCGGCCGGAGCCGCCTTCAGCGCCTTCGCTGCTCTGCTTCGAGCCTACGTATGCAAATTAGCCGCCATCTTTGTTGGCAGTTAATTTGCATATCTTGCTGATTAGCCAATGGGAGGCGTAGCGAAGGTACGGTCAATTACCCAGTTTGTCTATTATTAGATTATATACTAGAGGCCTGTTGCACGAAGAGATTCGTGCAATAGGCCTTCCCTTCTCCTGGCTGCCGGCACTGGTTTTCCTCCGGCACCCGGGACCCAGGCCTTCGCTCCGGCCGGAGCCGCCTTCCGTCTTCCATCTTCTCGGCTCCGGCTCGCCTTCAGTCTTCGCTCTGCCGCTTCGAGCCTATGTATACAAATTAACCACCATCTTTGTTGGCGGTTAATTTGCATATCACGCTGATTAGCCAATGGGAGGCATAGCGAAGGTACAGTCAATTACCCTGTTTGTATATTATTAGATAGGATAGATAATTTGTAAATATTTTCTCCCATTCGGTAGGTTGCCGTTTTTTGTTGATAGTTTCTTTGTTTGTGCTTAACCTTTTTAAAATTTTATTTAAAGCTTTAGTGTTGAAAGTGTTACATTTGTCCCCTTTTTTCCTCTATTGACCCCAGAATGCTCCCTCTCCCCCTACTTGTCTTGTTCCTGTTCTTAGGGGAAATGATTTTAGTTCTTGCCCACTGAGTATGATGTTGGCTGTAGATTTGTCACATATGACCTTCATTATGTTGAGATACGATCCCTCTATTCCCACTTTGCTGAGAGTTCCTCTCAAAAAATGGGTGTTGGATTTTGTCAAATGCTTTTTCCTCATCTGTGGACATGATCATGTGAGTTTTGTCTTTCAATTTGTTTATGTGATGTATCACATTTATTGATTTGTGAATACCGCACCAGTCTTGCACCCCTTGCATCATACTTGGTCATGGTGTATGATATTCTCAATATATTGCTGGATCTGATTTGCTAATATTTTGTTGAGGATTCTAGCATCTATGTTCATCAGGGATATTGGCCTGCAATTCTTTTTTTTCTGTAATGTCTTTATCTGGTTCTGGAATTTGTGCAGAAGCTTTTTAGTTTGATGTAGTCCCACTATTTATTTTTGCTTCTGTTGCTTTTGGTGTCAGATTAAAAAAAAATTATTGCCAAGTTCTATGTCAAGGAGCTTATAGTTTCAGGTTCTACATTTATGTTTTTGCCGATAATCTCTTTTGATCTACTTTTTAGTCCAGTTTCATTCTTTTGCATGTGGCTGTTCAATTTTTCCAGCACCATTTATTGAAAAGACTGTCCTTTCCTCATTGTATATTTTTGGCTTCTTTGTTGTAAAATTAATTGGCCATATATGCATGGATATATTTCTGGGCTCTCTATTCTGTTCCAATGATCCATATGTCTATTTTTATGCCAGTACCATACTGTTTTTAAATGACATTTAAATAATATTCTGGAAAAGGCAAAACTATAGTGGTTGCAGGAGTTGAGGGAGAGAGGAGGGACTGACTACAAAAAGATAACATGAGGAAAATTTTGAGGATGGCCCAATGATTCTGTATCTTGTTTGTGGTAGTGGTTACAAGATTATGCATTTGTGAACTTCAGTTAATATAAATTAAAAAATAAATTTAAAGTATTAATAGGAAAAAAATCTCTAAGTGCTGACAGGGAGAGATAATAGGAGTTAAAAGAAACAGTAAGAGGGGATTATAATTTATTATTTATATTGATGGATCAGGGAAGGCTCATGATAACAGAATTGAAAATTAAGCTGAATTGTGAAGAATGGTGAGGAATTGGCCAGGAGAGAGATGGGGAAAGAGAATTTTAGAAAGTACTTGCCTTGATAAGAACTCAAATGCTAAGAGAAAACCAATGTGATTGTAGCCCAGAGCACTAGTGTAAGAGTAATGAGAGAGGGGCAAGTCCTGCATGGCCTTATGGGCCACTCATTTAAGGATTTTGGCTTCTATCCAAAAACAATGGCATTTTTACTAGTGATTAGGACTAGCATGATTAGATTTATAATTGTACTTTAAAAATGAGTCTACAGGTTGAGAAAATGGGAGATGAGGTAGAGTGGAAGTTGGAATATTTGCATAAAAGAAAAAATGATCTGGGACACATCCTTTTACAGGCTGTAATTCACACCCTCCTTCTGGGGCAAATGAGCATCCTATCTAATAATAGAGAAACATGGTAATTAGCTGTACCTCCGCTACCCTTCCCATTGGCTAATTAGTGAGATATGCAAATTAACTGCCAACCAAGATGGCGGCCCGCAGCCAGGCAGCTGATGCGAACAGGGAGGCTTGCTTGCTCCAGTGACGGAGGAAGCCAGGTTCCCTGCCTGCCTTGCTGGCCTCTCAGCTGCTCTCTAAGAAACATTGTAACAAATATAGAAGCTAAACAAAACCCCAGAAACCTGCTTTCAGTCAGCCAGGCTTCAGCCAGCAGGACCGCAACATTGTTTCAAATATAGAAGGTAAACAAAGGCCAGAAACCTGCTTTCAGCAGCCGAGGTCTCAGAGCTGGAGCCAAGCCTCAGAGCTAAAGCTGGCCCAGAATAAAAAAAAAAAGGAAAAAAGGACAGGTTGGGAGCTTCAGTCCCCCGCCAGCCTAAAAACGGCCCTCAGCCCCTCACCCAGACTGGCCAGGCACCC
>NW_005360124.1:10657134-10657544 GCF_000412655.1 Myotis brandtii | reverse complement strand
CCTCCCGGCACCAGGATCAGCGGAGCAGCGAGGCTCCCGGCACCGGGATCAGTGTGACAGGAGGCAGTGCACAAACCCCCTGATCGCCCTGCGGCTCTGTGTGTGACAGGGTGCGGCACCCCAAATCCCCCCCCCATTGACCCTGCCCTGAGTGTGACAGTGGCAGTGCCCCAACCCCCTGATCTGCCCTGCTCTGTGTGTGACAGGGGGCGGTGCCCCAACTCTCCTATCAGCCATACTCTGTGAGTGACAGCGGGGAGCTCCTCAACCCCCTGATGGGCCCTGCTCTGTGCGTGACAGGGGGGAGCTACTCAACCTGATGATCGGCCCTGCTCTGTGTGTGACAGGGGGGAGCTCCCCAACCCCCTGATGGGCCCTGCTCTGTGCGTGACAGGGGGGAACTCAACCCC
>NW_005360124.1:10640965-10656891 GCF_000412655.1 Myotis brandtii | reverse complement strand
GGGCCCTGCTCTGTGCGTGACAGGGGGGAGCTCCTCGACCCCCTGATGGGCCCTGCTCTGTGCATGAAAGTGGGTGGACCTCCTCCCTATCGACCCTGCCTTGAGTGTGACAGGGGGCGGTGCCCCAACCCCCCAATCGGCCCTACCCTGAGCGTGACTAGGGGCATCGCAACCCCGGGAGCAGGCCTAAGCCAGCAGGTCATTATCTCCCGAGCGGTTCCAGACTGCGAGAGGGCACAGGCCGGGCTGGGGGACCCCCCGAGTGCACAAATTTTTGTGCACCGGGCCTCTAGTTTCTAATAAACCCTTATGCCAGTTTCTAATGATGGAATAAAACCTTGTTCTGGATAGTGATACACCCAGTTGACTATCAGGTGACTACCAGTCAAGAATCTAGTGACCTTCAACCAGACAGTTTTTTCTATATCTGATCCATTCCCATTTTCTAAAAAATTTTTCTACCAAGAAGAAATATTTTAATTGACCTACAAAGAGCATTTTTTCTTGCATGCATGCAAGATCTCAATAAGATGTTGACATATGTTAATTAGAAAAATTTTTTGAAAAAATTTCTAGAAACAAGGTCAGTGTCCAAAATTAATTGCCTTCCTGAATATCATCAATAAACCACTAACAAACATAAACTCTAAAAGACGCCATTTACAATAGCAATAAAAATAAGGAACTTGCAAATAAATATAACAAATGATATGCAAGATTATCATGGTGTTCCCAGGTGTCCTTGGCTTGTGGCTGCATAGCTCTGATTTCTGACTCCACCTTTGCATGGCCTTCTCTCTGTTTTCTCTTCTGTCTCTTATGGCATTTGCCATTGGACGTAATATCCATCTGAATCATCCAGGGTGATAGCATCTTGAGATCCTTAATTACATCAAAGATTCTTTTTTCCAAATAAGGCCACATTCACAGGTTCCAGGGGTTAGAACATGGACATATCTTTGTGGGGGAGGGGGGGTACCATTTAACCCTTTACCCACAGTAAAGAACTAAATAAATGGAGGAATGGACCATGCTCAGATTAATGAAGACAAATATTTAAATGATGTGAATCCTTACCAAATTGATTCAATGCATATCAATTATATTCCCAAAGAATTTTTCAATGTAACCTGACGAATTGGTTCTAAAAGGGACAAATAGCCAGGATATTCTTTAGAAAGAACTGGGCTAGGAGATGTGACCGACTAGATATCAAGATTTATTTGAAAACTATACTAAATAAGACCATGTGGTACTGGCACAAAGATAAGCATGCTGACCAATGAAACAGAAATTAACCTACGCATGTATTGAAACTTGCTATATAAATTATGAAAGATGTGGCATTGCAGGTCAATGGGAAAAGGACGTCTTTTTAGGAAATTTTTCTGAAGCGATAGGCTATCCACATTTTAAAAAAACTGAAATCAGATTCCTACTTCACACAATATCCAAACATCAATTCCAAATGTATTAAAGCCCTACATGTGAAAGCCAAAACTTTAATACTATTTGAAGAAAATATAGAAAATTATCTTCATAACAACAGAATAGGAAATTATTTTTTCTTTTTTTCTGCAAAAAGCTTTATTGTTTCATTTGGTTCAATGCATGGGAGAGGGCTTCAGGGTGGATAAAGGAATGGCTAGTAGTTCAGGTAAAAGCCAGACCCAAGGGAATGCATAGGGGCCCCTCAAAGGCCTCTGGGCTCCACAGGCTCCTCATTGTGCTTGAGGGGGAGCCTTTCGAAGAGATACCCACCCCGCCCAGCCTGGGGGCCGCCAGCCTGCAGAGGTGAGTCAGGTGGCGCCCATCTTCTTGATGAGTTTCACCTGCTCACCCCGGAAGTGGTTCTCCAGGAAGCCACAGAGCTGAGGGTCTGCGAGGGTAGAACCAGGGCCTGCGACTCCAAAAGGGCCTGGTTCAGGTTCCTCTCCAAGGCCAGGGCGGCTTCCATGGCCCTGAGTTCTGCCCACTCATCTTGGGGAGGCTTCAGCAGGTCCTGGAAGAGAATGCGGCCACCGCGCTGGTTTTGCAACTTTAAGAGAAGCTCAGTGCCCTCGCGCTTCTTCTCCACCAACTCGCCCTCCAGAGCCACATCTTCACGGGGGAAATAGAAGCCCGGAGAGAGGTAGGTGTTGGGGGCCCGCAGATGCAGGTTGTCCAGGCGGTTGACTGCAGCCTCCACCTGGGTGGAATAATTCTGACGAATTTGGGAGCTCATTGTTGTTCAGCAATAAGGAGTTAAGGCAGAAAAAACACGGTGTGTTGGCTGGTCCAGGAGGTGGTTCTGGAGGTTGTGACTGGATAAGATGCAGGAGAGTGGCTTGAGGCTGGAAGAAGGGGTGTCCCTGGGTCTGTTCGTTCCACACTGTTGAAGCAAGAGACAGATCTGGGACCACTGAGGGCACTGCCGAAAATTATTTCTTAAGCAAGAAACAAAAAGTACTAACAAACAAAGATAAAGATGATAGCCCTGGCTGGTGTGGCTCAGTTGTTTGGGTGCCAAAAGTTGCCGGTTTGATTCCTTAGTCAGGGTACATGTCTGGGTTGTGGGATCCTTAATAGGGGCAGCCAATCAATATTTCACTTTCACATCAATGTTTCTCTCCCTCTCCTCTCTCCTCTCTTCTCTCTCTAATAATAAAAATATTTAAAAAATAAAGATAAATTTGACTACATTAAGATTTTTTTGTCTATGAAAAGGTATTATAAAAAAAATAAAAAGACAAGTCAAAAACCTAGAGAAGACATTGGAATACATACAAAGAAGATTGATATTCAGAATATATTAAGAATTTCTGAAAAAATTAAGAAGAAAAAGACCAGCAAAATATATAAATTCTGTTATATCTATATATTCTTGTACCTATGTTACATTAATTATATTTTATTATAATATAATATTAGGACAAATACATGAGCAAATATTTTAAAGAGGAAATCTGAATACTCAATAAGCATACCAAAACGTGTTTAATCTCATTATTAACCATGGAAATACAAAAAAATGAAAACATAAGTGAGATATTACTTGACACCCACTAGATTAACAAAAATTAAAAAGTTGTAAAAAGTTTTATTCTGTTGGGCCTGAGGAGCAACAGAAACTCTTGCTGGTGGTAGTGAATATTGGTACAAGCATTTCGGACCACAATATGGCATTATCTAGTAAATTCCAACTTGCCCATACCCTGTAACTCAGTAGTTCTCTTCCCAGGAATAGACTGGGCCTACAGAACCTCTCAAACTGTGGATAGTAGACATGTACAAGATGGTTCACTGAAGCAAGGTTTGTAATGACAAGTATCTGGAAACAACCCATGTATCTATCAGTAGGAAAATGGACAAGTAAAGAAAGATGTTGTCATATGAAAGAACTGTGGATAACCAAGAAGATGGGTCAACTACAGCTGCTCACATAAGCATGGAGGACTTGTTGAGGCTTAATATCAAGTGAAGAAAAAACCATGGCTTAGAAGAATACTTTTAAGTTTTATAAAGTTTACATTGTAGTTTTTGTTAATCCTCACCCGAGGATATTTTTTCCATTGATTAACCACTGAGCCAAACTGGCTAGGGCTACAATTTAATTTTATCAAGTTTGCCAGCTAGCAAAATCAAACAACATTTCCCATTTCATACACTGGGCAGTGGACAGGGCTGTGAAAAAGCAGAGGTTAAGTGAGGCACTGGCCTCAGGTACTAATTTAAGGGATGTCAAAAAGCTCAGTAGTAGAGATAAATTATATTTTAATACTATATTAAGAAAATCAAATTAGCAAATCACTGCACTCAGGCCAGCCACCTGGTTTTCTAAACAAAATTTTATTGCAAACATAATTCTGGGATTAGGGTGAGAAAGCATAGAAGTACAGAGTCAGATCCCACCTTTATCTAAAATTGCCATATTTTGTTTGTTTTTGCCTCTTAAATTTTGCACCCAAACCAATTGCCTCATTTGCCCCACCTTAGTCCTGGTCCTGTATGGGTTGATTTTACTATTATGCTTCATCACTCACAAAAATGCTGTATGTATTCCTTTGAATGAATCTAATATTTCAAAATTAAAAAAATTATATAAAAAATAAAACACACAAAAAGAAAAGAGAGCTAGGGAAGGAATTCTGGGAGCCCTCCAATTTTCAGTAATGTGGAAGAGATGCTGCAAGTTAAAGAGACCAAGGAGAAGCCAGCAAGATAAAAGGAAAACCAGAGACTGGTGTCTTCCAACAGTAGAAATATTTCCAAGTCCTTTGGGTCAAGGCAACTGCTGACAAAAATAGCTCGATAATCACCTGTTAAATATGTACCTTTTCAATCACCTAGGCCTTGGCTTTAGAAACCTTGTCTAATAGCCTTGCTGAGAGAAGAAAACACGTGCATTCATGCACAGGAAACAAATTATAATGTGCAATTATGGAAAGCTGTATTCTTGAGGAATCAGAAGATTAGGTATTGTCTTAAGCATTTTGAGTTGTTGACAAGGCCTGCTGAATTCATTTGAGAGACCGCTATGTCTCTACCTGTCTTACTTTGCTGACCGGTATATTCCTTTTATGCTTTGAGCCTCAGCTCAAGTGTAGTCTCCTCTTAGATACCTTCCTTGTGGCCAGCTGTTCTGTTTTTCACCTGGCATAATTGCACCCCAGAACACTGTGCATAAAAAAGCTTTGAGGAATGCTTTAGGCAGGAGGAAGGGCAAAACTGGAAGTGAGGAGAGTAAATTTAGGATCTCTGATGATTTATGGCAATGGGGCAAGCTGAAATCCCCTGGAGAAAGAACTTGTAGTTATGACTGAGCTAGTTAGAACAGAAATGTTGGAGAATATGAACCAAAATTTGGACTTTTAAAAAAAATACATTTTATTGATTTTTTACAGAGAGAAAGGGAGAGGGATAGAGAGTTAGAAACATCGATGAGAGAGAAACATCGATCAGCTGCCTCCTGCACACTCCCTACTGGGGATTTGCCCACAACCAAGGTACATGCCCTTGACTGGAATCGAACCTGCGACCCTTGAGTCCACAGGCCGACGCTCTATCCACTGAGCCAAACCAGTTAGGGCCAAAATTTGGACTTTAAAAGAATGAAAGGGAAGAAGGTTATGTATCATTCTGAGGACTGTATTCAGATCCTGTATAGTCAAGCCTGCCTCTCTCCCTCCTTTCGTCCTTCCTTCCTTCCTTCCTTCCTTCCTTCCTTCCTTCCTTCCTTCCTATTCATATTTCTCTCTCTCTCTCTCTCTCTCTCTCTCCTTCCTTCCCTCCCTCCCTCCCTCCCTCCCTCCCCCTTTCCCTTTTCCTTCAGCATTTATTGACCACCTGCTATATGCCAAATGCTGACTTAGGGACAGAGGTTGCTAAAATTAAGACATCACCTGACATGATAGATTAAGAGTGCTGTCATATTTTGTTGATTCTAATTTGTGCATTATTTTTTTTCACATTACATTATCTTTGATGTTGGACTATATCTTACAAACATATCATGGTGATAACATCTTTCTTTATTATGTCTTTTAGTTGAAAGTAACTTAGATTTAATAAAAGATCTTAAACACTCTGTCTGTGTCAATTTTACGTGATAGCCAGAGGTGTTGGAATGGAGCCTCCTGTATGGCTTCCTCTTAGAATCGCCAATAGGGGGATAGGGGACAAGCGCCTCAGCCCTCGTGATGGAGTCAATTCATATCACTCTGTCCCTTTAAATGACAAAGCTTGGAGAGAGAACTCTGGAGTGACCACATGACCACATCACTCCCTTCTCTCTTTCTTATCCTGCAACTTCTAACCTAACCCTAGGCAGAAAAAAAAAATGTGTGGACTTTTACTTCCCTTATATCATACTAGAGGTCTGATGCATGAAAATTCGTGCAAGAGTAGGCCTTCCTTCCCCAAGCTGCCAGCACCGGCTTCCCTTTGGCACCAGGGACCTGGGCTTCCTTCCTCCGGCCGCCCGCAGGCACCCGGGACGCCGGCCGGCTTCCCTCCGGCCCTGGCTTTGTCAGGAAGGACGTCCGGAAGGACGTCTGGTCTAATTAGCATATTACCCTTTTATTATTATAGATCAGCGGTTCTCAACCTATGGGTTGCGACCCCTTTCACAGGGTTCGCCTAAGACCATCCTGCATATCAGATATTTACATTATGATTCATAACAGTAGCAACATTACAGTTATGAAGTAGCAACGAAAATAATTTTATGGTTGGGTCACAACATGAGAAACTGTATTTAAAGGGCCAGAAGGTTGAGAACCACTGTTATAGATGATCCTTGACCAGATTTAAGATCAATGGTGAACATTACTATCTTCTCTAGTCTATAGGAGGGACTCTAGAATCTTATTCATAGGAATTAATTTTTGACATGTTAAATGGGAACCAGAAGAATTTGGCAAAACTTATTTAGCAGCTGTTTTCTGCCCTGAGTTTGGAAGTCGCACAGGGTGAAAGGCTGTAAGAAACATGATTTAGGATGGGCATGGGGTGGGGAGGATTAAAGGAGATGCCAACTTAATAGTTGTAAAATATCCTTTTGTACTCATTTCTTTTGTCTCATTGCTTTAGTAAGAACATTTAGAACAATATTAAGTACTAGGGGCCCAGTGCATGAATTTGTGTACCTTGAAATGAACTGTAGGCCTCTAGGCTGCAGTGGGCACAGGGGCAGGTCTCGGCCCATCCTCCATGCCCCCCCCGGCCCCATCCTGCCACGGCCCCCGGTCCCCCCTCTGCTGGCAGCCCCCCTCCCCCCCCCCCCCCTCCCCTGCCACTTCTCTCCGCTCTCTCTAAAATTCATTGGAGAAAAATGTTCTCAGGTGAGGATTAGCAAAACAACAACTCCAAAAATAAAACAAAACAACAACAACAACAAAAAAAACTCAGCACAGTCTATAAAAGGCAAATTTGATAAATTGGACCTCATCAAAATTAGGAACTTTTGCTTTGTGAAAGAAGATGAAAAGGCAAGCTTGGGAGAAAATGCAGGGGTGGGCCAAAGTAGGTTGGTGGAGAAGTCCTCAGGGGCAATCAGGGCTGGCAGCTGCTGTTCGAACCCACTGACGGCACCGAGCAATCAGGACCATTGCTGGCAGTGGGTGCAAGAGGCATTTGCTGGCTCTGATCACCCCTCAGGAGCAGGGGAAGGTGGAGAAGCCCTGAGGGGAGATCGGGGCCAGCAGCAGCCACTCACACCCACTGACAGTGCTGAGTGATTGGGGCCGGCACCAGGCACTGGCAGCAGGTGTGAGCACCAGGTGGGACTGCGGCGTGTGGGAGCAAAGAATTTTCAGTAACCACCAGAGATTCACCCCAATGCAGCGACCGGTGCCCCACCTTGGTCTGGCACCCCCACTCACCTGCTCCACCATCCCACTGCGGCCGACGCCCGCCATGTTCCACACGTGCACTCCTGGTAGTCAGTGCACATCATAGCGACCGGTTGGTTGTTCAGTTGTTCCACCGTTCGGTCTATTTGCATATTAGGGTTTTACATATATAGATTCCAAACTTCAATGGAAATATATCTAGGTTTCACTTGACTATTGTCCTGACTTCTTCTTTTTTTTTTTTTTTATATATTTTTTATTGATTTTTTACAGAGAGGAAGGGAGAGAGATAGAGAGTCAGAAACATCGATGAGAGAGAAACATCAATCAGCCGCCTCCTGCACATCCCCCACCGGGGATGTGCCCGCAACCCAGGTACATGCCCTTGACCGGAATCGAACCTGGGACCCTTGAGTCCGCAGGCCGACGCTCTATCCACTGAGCCAAACCGGTTTTGGCCTGACTTCTTTTTTGAGGGGAAAAAAAGTCTGAATCATATTAAGAAAATGTCTTAGTCTTAGAGTTTTTATTAGAAAATGACATTGACTTATATATTAGACTAGAGGCCCGGTGCATGAAATTCGGGCATGGGTAGGGTCCCTAGACCTGGCCGGCAATCAGGGCCAATCTGTGGGGTGACTGGCGGGGCTATCTGGGGGCTCTCGCGGGCACCCACCTGAGCCGCCTAGTGCCGCCTGCTCACTGGCCCCTGCTGGCAGCTGCCCTTGGCTGGCCTTGGGCCTGCAGGCTGGGGGCAGCTTCTGTGTTGAGCATCTGCCCCCTGGTGGTCAGTGTGTGTCATAGCGACTGGTCGTTCCGCCAGTCATCCCACCGTTTGGTCAATTTGCATATTAGGCTTTATTATATAGGATGCCTTTGATATATCAAATTTATCAAAATTATTATGGGATTTTTCCTTTGATCTATTAATACAATATTATACATTTTCTGAATAAATAACACTTGCATTACTGAAATAAACATTGTTATAGTGTATTATTTTATTTTAATATGCATTTGATTTTCTGGTGTTTTATTTTTGCTTTTTCCATCTCTATGTTAAGTGAAATTAATCTACATGGTGTGTGTGTGTGTGTGTGTGTGCGCGCGCGTGCGCGTGTGTGTGCATTTGCTATTTTGGTTAGGTTTGCTAACAACATTATGGAAGTTCTTAAAATAAATTGAGAAGCTTTCCATATTGTTTTAGATGCTGTGAAATTTCAAATTCATGCTCTGCTTCCTATAAGATGTGTCATTTTAGGCAAGCTGCTTTATTTGTTTTTAAACTTATTTTGCAAAAATTGACTACTCAGGCTTTTCCCACTTTTGAAATAATTTTTATAATTTATATTTATCATATATGTATATTTATAATTTATATATTTCTCTATAAATTTCAAATATATTACCAGATACATACTAAGAATTTTTAAAATATATTTTTATTGATTTTTATAGAGAGTAAGGGGGAGAGAGAGAGAAAGAGAAACATCCTTCAGCTGCCTTCCACGTCCCCTACTGGAGACCAAGCCTGCAACCCAGGCATGTGCTCTGACTGGGAATCAAAGCAGCAACTTTTTGGTGCATGGATGATGCCCAACCAACTGAGCCACACCGGCCAGGGCTATACTAAGGATTTTAAAACAAATTAAATGTCTGTCAAATCTGTGGTAAATTTTGCATATACATTTTTTAAAGCTGATTGGTAATTTTGTATAGTTTGCTTTTTAAAAATAGTCACTTATTTAGTCTTTATAGTAGTTTGTATGATTGGGTTTTTAACAACCTAGCTCAGGGGTGGGCAAACTTTTTGACTCGAGGGCCACAATGGGTTCTTAAACTGGACCGGAGGGCCGGAACAAAAGCATGGATGGAGTGTTTGTGTGAACTAATATAAATTCAAAGTAAACATCATTACATAAAAGGGTACGGTCTTTTTTTTTTTTTTTAGTTTTATTCATTTCAAACGGGCCGGATCCGGCCCGTGGGCCGTACTTTGCCCACGGCTGACCTAGCTCCTAGGTTAATTTATCAAATATTTCCAATTTCTCCAATATATTAATGTTACATATTTATCTCTTTTAAACTGATCTCCTGGATTAACTCTCCACAGCTCTTATTACCTCCCTCCCCCTTTTATTTCTTTTTATCCCCAAGTTCTGGAAGGATTGCTTGGTCTTGAATTCTAATTCACAGATTTGTTTGAAACCTGACAATAAGGTTTTCTATTTTCTCTGTCCTTTCTAATTTCAGATTTTCTCCTTTTTAATTATTGCTCATTCTGTATCAATAGACAAAATCTTTAACTAATGAGAGAATTTCCAAACTTTGATACAAAAATATATAATTTCATTATTCAGATTGGAACGTTTTTGATTTATACTCTCTTTTCCCATTTTCAGTTATTCACTGAATTAAAGAGGGAGATCAGCATTTGTCCAGTATTGGTGGTTTCCGTCCTTTTAGAGATTATGTGGCTTTGACGTGCCAGACCAGCCAACCCTGAGGTAGGTTGGGGCACCAGCCCCATTTTTCTTCTTTCTTTTTTTTCTGAGTCACCTTCATTTGGAGAGAGCTGTGGCCGCCTCTCTGCTCTTTTGCCAGCAGCACGCAGTTCCTGCTCCGTGTGTCACAGGGATGTCAAGTACAGCTTAGGGAATACAGTCAATAGTATTCTAATAACTGTGTAGGGTGCCAGGTGGGTACTGGAAGTATCGGGGGGAACACTGTGTAAAGCATATGAGTGTCTGACCACTATGCGGTACACCTGAAACTAATACAAAATAAGACTGAATGTAAACTATACTTGAAAAGTAAAACTAAATAAAAAGATATTTGGAAGGACCCCAGGACCCCTGCTCCTTCTGGCTCGGCCTGCAGAGCACCACGCCCCGGAGGTGAGGACTGATTTATAAGTTTCCCTTACAAGACCACCATTGGCCTATTGTTACCTCTAGCCCTTGCTAGTGCACTCAAGGTTATAGTCAGGTTTTGCTGAGGTCTATTTAAATTTAGTTTTCAAACTTCAAAGAAACTTGGGGTGGTGGGGCTTTTCCTCGTGGTCCTATGTTTCTGATATTTAGCAAACATTTCTTCCTTTTTAAATGACCAGAATTGCTGTAAGATGTTTTCTTGTTTATAATAGTTACAGGTGATTCCAGTGGTTAACTTGGATGGAATAAAGGGTAGTTAAATGTATCCTCAAGTCACCATTTTTAGTTGAAAACCATCCGCTTTTCTGAAATCTGGGACAGCTACCAAATTAACACCCACATGTACTAGTGATGGCTGGCAGAGTAGGGAATTGGGGGCAAGAAGATTTATGCTATATACTTATTCCATTTTCTCAGTCATCACCTACGAACAGATGTCTTCTACAAGAGCATCAGTTCAGTGGCCAAGGGTGTCTTGGAAAGAGGAAGCCAAGCTATTTTCTGCAGTGCTTGGTCTCCCGATATCTTTGATCTCTCAGAGCCACCAGATCAGTGAGATGTTCAGTCACGGCCTGCTGCTTGCTGCGTCCTTTCATCCCAGCTGTTGCTGCTGTCAGGGTCTTTCAGGAACACAGGTGGGCACCTTTATAACATCTCATTGTACCCACTGTAAAGTAGTTCATGTTAATAAGATTTGCCTTCAGGTGGATGGAAATTCAAATCATTTCTTCCATATGTAAGTTTTCTTCTAAATTTAGATCGTCAGCATCCCATTGCACCTGTCCATCAAACTAGACCAGTGGTCGGCAAACTTGCGGCTCGGCAATAAACTAGACCAGTGGTCGGCAAACTTGCGGTTTGCCGACCACGGAACTAGACTAAGCAATTTGGAAAAGCATACCCAGGTTTCCTCTTAAAGCTCTAGAAGCACATACATAGCTTATCATTCTCCACTTAGGTTCAATTTCCCATCGAATAATTTTCTTTAGGTTCTGGCTAGATTTCCTCTTACCTCCCACTAACCACTATGCACTAGGCAGCGCTTAAATTCAGTGAGTTAGCAAAACTTTCAGAAACTTAGCATTTGGCCAAAGCCTCAAAGAAGAAGAATGCCAAGATTTCGGTTATTTCTGGGAGGTACATGGGGAAAGGACACTTGAGCAGAAAAGCCTGTTAGCAGCTGAGGTTTGAGGCGAGGTTACTAGAGGATTTGGTGCAGGATTAGCCAGGTGGTGTGACATTGAATGTGGAGAGGACCCAATCACAGGAAGATTGCCAGGGGCTACGGTACAGCCATGCTCCACTTAAGGATGGGGGTGAGGGTGGGGGTGGGGATAGGTCCTGAGAAATGCGTCATGAGGTGATTTTTGTCCTTATGTGAGCATCATAGAGTGCACTTACACAAACTACTCTCATTGTATGTGCTCCACTTTTATAAGACTGGCAGCAGCGCCGTAGGTTTGTTTACACCGGTGTCACCACAAACACACGAGGAATTGCCGTGCAAGCGCCTGGCTTAAGCTTAGATTGCCCAGGCAACCACTCCAAGGAGGCAGCGACTTCAAAACTGCGATCTCTGATAAACACATTACCACGAAGCTGGATGAAGAGCCCCCTTCCTTAACTGAGGCTCCTTTGATTTTGAGATCTGGGTTGATTTCCATAACGGACCATTCGGGCTACTTGTTTTTTTCTCTTCCTGCACTTTAAATTCTTGCTCTTATGTTTTAAATTCACCAATAAAGAGTGAGCCTTGAAGCCTATGCTCAACCCCAATAAAAGCAGAACCCCAAGCCTGTCTCCTTTCTCCCTCTATCCCCCCTCTCCCGCCCTCTCTCTCCCTGAGACCTTACAATGTGCCCCCGAGTGTGCCTGTACACTCCAGGGCCTGTACTAGTAAGTAATGAACTCCTTTTTCTCTTCAAAATGTCCTAATGGTTATTGCCGAAGGGTGTCTTGCAATCCTAGTAAGAACCACAGGAATCCAGGTGAATGCCCCAGGTATTTCTAACTCTGGGTTTAGAAAGGAAGCAGGTGGATGAGAAACTGGAGCCCAGGTGAATGTCCCCAGGTATTTCTCGCCCATGACATTCCTCTTTGCCCTAAGACCTTACCACAGCTGTGTAGGACATCACGATGCAGTAGGAATTTTCCAGCTCCATAGTAATCTATGGGGCACTGCTGTATATATGGTCTGTCGTTGACCATATGTTGCTGTGTGGCACATAAGTGTACTGCTAACACTTAGGAACAAAACCAGAAGCCTTCTAAACTTACAAGTGACTAACCAGTGGTTCTCAACCTTCCTAATGCCGCGACCCTTTAATACAGTTCCTCATGTTGTGGTGACCCCCAACCATAAAATTATTTTCGTTGCTACTTCATAACTGTAATGTTGCACTGTTATGAATCGTAATGCAAATATCTGATATGCAGGATGTATTTTCATTGTTGGTGACCCACAGATTGAGAACCGCTGGCAAATTTGACAATAGTAATAGAGTGCTATTAATGCTAAAAGTGGTTATTGCCATTCAATAAACATTTATCAAGGGACTACTATATTCTGGTCTCTGTGCAAAGACCAAAGTATACCAAGATGCATAAGTTGTGCTAACCATGAAGCTGATCTGATTATTTAGGGAAAAGATTGTAGTAAAAAGAGGAGCTTATAGAATTCTGTGATTCGACCAATTATGTTTCCTCTAACTCCTTAATGAATATTGATATTTACATGTTTTTATTTTAGGAAATTTCAAATATGATATAAAGGTAGACAGAGTAGTTTAGTGAACTTAATGTATTCATCACTTAGCTTTAAAAATTAATATATGGTTAAGACCCTTTTACCTGTATTCCCTCAACTCTTCCCTCACTGAGATAATTTTGAAGTAAATCCTGAACATCATATAATTTTCTGTATAAATATTTCAGTATGTATCTTCTGAAATAAGGACTCCCTTTTTTAACATACCCACCCACCATCACTATCACATGCAAACAAATTGATAATAGCTCATCAGTGTCATCACATAAATGTTCACATTGAACTGATTGCCCTATTTAAAAAAACTTTTCCTTACAGTTTTTGTTTTTTTTTGGTTTGTTTGTTTTGCCCCTGGTTGGTGTGGCTCAGTTGGTTGAGCATCATCCAGTACACCCAAAGGTCTCTGGTTCAAATCCAGGTGAGGGCACATACCCATGTTGTGGGTTTGATTGTGCAATAGGAGGCAACCGATCGAAGTTTCTCTCTTTCATCGATGTTTCTCTCTCTCTCTCTCTCTCTCTCTCTCTCTCTCTCTCTCTCTCTCTCTCCCTCTTTTTCCCTTCCTCTCTTTCTAAAAAAATCTTCTATTCCTGTTCTCTCTACCATGTCCTTTTTCTCCCTCCTATAACTATCTATTTCTAAAAATGGCTTATCTTTTCATTGTTTTAAAATACATGTAATTGAATATATACATATAAAATAATTATTTATTTGGACCCTTGATCCCAACCTAGTTGAGTTAAAAATCTACAGGGAACAAAAAAATACCCAGGTGAGCCCTGCCCAAGTCCCTGTCTCACAGAACATGAAAAATATTAAAGCATTGTTTTATATACAATAACTGTGTATATATATCCCCAAGATGGCCCAAGCCACCACCTAAATATCATCTTTAGCTAACAATAAAAGAACTACCCTTCTAAGTCCTTTGGCTGGTCTAATAATTAAAACAGATTAACAGGGGAAAAAAAGTACATTTAATTCATACATACAGAGATCTCATAGATATGGGACTAAAGGAAATGTCCAAAGCAAGCAGTTTTTTTAAAAAAAATATTTTTTATTGATTTTTTACAGAGAGGAAGGGAGAGAGACAGAGAGAAACATCGATCAGCTGCCTCCTGCACACCTCCCACTGGGGATGTGCCCGCAACCCAGGTACATGCCCTTGACCAGAATCGAACCCGGGACCCCCCAGTCCGCAGGCTGACGCTCTATCCACTGAGCCAAACCGGTTTCGGCAAAGCAAGCAGTTTTTACACATTTTAGACGAATAAACTATAAATTGGTGAAGAACTGATAAGACAAAAAAACTTAGGCTAATTAAGTGGGTACTTAATTAGTGAAGAATGTAAACAGTGTTTGTTTATATCTTGGCCCTAAATTCCCTATCTCTGGCCATAGAATGTCACTCTACTTCCCAGTGAAGGAGGGGACTTTTCATACCATGTATTTTCTGCTGACAGTGAGACAAAGGACGGTCAGAGTGTCCTTTTTGCACTGGCCGTTTCTTCAGTAACTTTCATTTAAAATAATGAACATGCCAAAGTGACCTACTTTAGAGCAGCCAGGCCCGAGCCACATCAGTATCCTGCTCCTCACACCCTGGACGGTGTTGCCAAATTTACTTCCTTTTCTTTGTCTCTCCCGAAACAATATCCATAAATCAAAATTGAAAGCAGAGAGATTATTGACATCATTGCAATGTATCATGCCTTCTGATTGAGAATGTTTCTGGGTTCTTGTTGATGTTTGGAGTCCTGCCAAGCACCATAAGTTAAATAAGATAGCTGCTTCTCCTAGCAGGGCACTGGAATGACTCCAGCTAGGAACCGATCCAGTAACAAACAACTTAATTTATGATGGCATAACAAGCCTCCGCCTCGGAATATAATTAGGAAAAATCCAGCTGAGGCTGAGGTGTGCTAAGATGAACATTCTCCTTTCTTCCTGCAACACACACCCTGTTTTTCTCATAGATTCTCAGAGTCAGAATACTCTATAAGAAATCATTTGGCCTAGCATGTAGGCTTTTTGGCTTTTTGAATGAATAAAATATCCTGAAATTGGGATAATATTCTTTCTTAAAAAATATTTTTTTATTGATTTCAAAAAGGAAGGGAGAGGGAGAGAGAGATAGAAACATCAATGATCAGAGAGAATCATTGATCAGCTGCCTCCTGCATGCCTCCTACTGGGGACCGAGCCCACAATCCAGGCATGTGCCCTTGACCAGAATTGAACCTGGGACCCTTCAGTCCGCTGGCCAACACTCTATCCACTGAGTCAAACTGGCTAGGGCTGGGATAATATTCTTTAAAAAAGACTTTATATGGTACTGTTTCTACTCTGGCATGTTTTTAGACTGCAAAATGGACTCAGTAATAAGAGTCTACCTGCCCTGCTTCCCAGTCATCTCGCCATCCTTCCTAAATCAGGATTAGCTGCAGCTATGAATGACACAAACTCCCACATGCCAACAACTAAGTAAAGGTAGAAATCTATTTCTCTCTCATGAAGGCAGTATCCCGAGAAAAGCAGTCCCAAGTTTGGCCTGATGAAGCTGCTGTTATCAGGGACCTTGATTCCTTTCTGCTGCTTTGCTATTGTCAAAATGAGGCTTTTCTCCCATGCCCAAGTAGTTTCAGGAAGCAGGTCCACAATCTGGCCGGTGTAAAGAAGTGGGAGAGGCCCGGCTGGTATGGCTTAGTGGTTGAGGGTAGATCTTTGAGCCAGTAGGTCAAGGTTCAATTCCTGGTCAGGGCACATGGCTGGGTTTCAGGCTCGATCCCCAGTAGGGGTCGTGCAGGAGGCAGACAATCAATGATTCTCTCTCATCATTGATGTTTCTTCCTTTCCCTCTCCCTCTCCCTCTCCCTCCCCCTCCCCTCCCCC
>NW_005360124.1:10640246-10640911 GCF_000412655.1 Myotis brandtii | reverse complement strand
TTTCTCTTTCCCTCTCTCTCTCCCTTTCCCTTTCTCTCTGCTGCAAATAATAACTTAGACACATCCTTTTAATTTATGTCTCTTATTTTATTCTCTTGTCTAATTACATCAATTATACTAGCTAGTAGTTCTATAATAAAATAATAGAAAAACTTTTTTTTTTCAAATAAACTCCTTTTTAGGAACCAGATATAGAAAACAAATAGCAGTAAAGCTGTTCTAGTTGATGTAAGCATAGGGGTCCCTGATGCCCACCAACTACCTCCCCCCCCCCCAATTAGCTGGATCCTTACATGCATCCTAATACACATATGAAAACCTGTAGGGTTAATGGAGCATAGTTTGAAAACTGCTTACAGATTCTAGCATTTTATTTTGCTGATGAGGAATCAGACCTTAAGATTTGTCCAAAGGAAAAAAGGCACTGTTTTTAAAA
The DNA here is from genome assembly GCF_000412655.1 of Myotis brandtii. Lineage (NCBI taxonomy): Eukaryota > Metazoa > Chordata > Mammalia > Chiroptera > Vespertilionidae > Myotis > Myotis brandtii. The sequence goes on along the minus strand of NW_005360124.1, from coordinate 10,640,475 downwards.
TAAAATGACTATATCATGTGAAACAATGGATTCAGTTTATAGTTATTTTCATGTATTCATCAATTCACTCATTTAACAAATACTTATTTAGAACTTATTAAATATTAAGAAGACAACACAAAAGACAGTCTAGGGCTGAGGTCATAAACTATGGCACAAAGGCCAAATCTAGCCTGCTCCCTGTTTTTATATGACCTGTAAGCTAAGAATAAGAATAATTTATATATAT
>NW_005360124.1:10627123-10640200 GCF_000412655.1 Myotis brandtii | reverse complement strand
TGTAATTATATGTATTAATCCTCACCTGAGGATATGTTTTTATTGATATTTTGGAGGGAGAGAGAGAAAAAGAGAGAGAGAGAGAGAGAGAGAGAGAGAGAGAGAGAGAAACATCTATGTGAAAGAGAGCCATTGATCAGTTGCCTCGACTGGCAATCCAATCCACAGCCTTTGGGTGTGTGGGACAAAGTCCAATCAATTGAGCCTGGCCAGGGCTATTTTTTCTATTTTAAATGCCTGAAAAAAATTAAACTAAGAATAACACATGGCACAAGAAAACTATATAAAATTTCAGTATCCATAAAGTTGTATTGAAAAACAGCCATGCTCATTCATTTATGTATTGTCTACAGCTGATTTCTTGCTACAATGGCAAAGTTGAGTAGTTATGAAGGAGACTGTATGACCCATACAGCGTAAAATATTTACTAGCTGGCCCTGGAAAATTCACCAATCTTTGGTCTAGGTCAGTGGTTCTCAAAGTATCAAAATCATTGAGGATGACCTAGGAATCTGTATTTTAAGAAAGCGTCTTTCCTCTCTCCTTATGCCCATTATGAAAAACAAGCATGAAAATAAATAGAAACAATACAAGGTAATTGTTTCAATGGCTGTAGGTGGGCAGTGGGAGTAGATAATATAGCATTTAGATCTACCTGGGAGGAGACAGGAAGTCTTCATCTCACATGGTGATATTGGAGGATGAATGGACATTTTCCTGTAGAACAGCAGAAATAGAGCATTCCAGAGGTCAACTAAAGATAGCACAGGATGTTCTGAACATTGTTCCAGAGAGGCCCATATAAAACAATGTTGAGGAATGTGGACTCTGAAGTGCCTCTCTCGCTTACCATCTAAGGGACCTGGGGCAAGTTATTTAACCTCTTGGTGCCTCAGTCTCCGCATCTGCAACTGTATTTAATGATTATACTTCAGTTTACTCACCTATTGATTGGGTTGTTATGAAAATAATAACTGTTATTAGGACAGTGTCTGATACATACTAAGTGAGTTGTAAGAGTTAAGATGATGATGGATGAAGGGTGAAGTCAGAGGGCAGAGTAGGGAGAGAGAGGGTTAGGGAGGGAGGTAAGGGCTTGTAAGTTTAGATACAATTTTGGTAAGTGATGCACTTCTGTGGTAGACTGTTAAATTGGTAGCCTCCAATGAACCACATCTCTCAGCATTCACAACCTTAGATTATCCCTTCTTACATTGACTTTGGATATTGCCATGTGACTTGCTTTTACTAATTGAACATTAGCACGTGTAATGCAAGCAGAGGCTTGATAAGCACCTTGGAGCATATCCTCTTTAAATGCACCTTCTTAAAATCCTGATCACCATGTAAAGAGATCCAATTATCCTTATGGAGACATCATATGGAGAGATGCCTAGCCAGGTCCCAACTTTTCTAGCCATATCAGCTGAGATCCAGTAATCTTGGATTTCCAGTTGAGCTGTTAGATGACTGTAGCCACAAAAATGACCCTAGACAAGAACAAACAGTATTTCCTCTCCGTGCCCAGGCCTGATTTTAAAGCTGTGATCCAATAAATGATTGCTGTTTTACATCACTAGGGAAACAGATAACTGAACTATCAGCACTAAGGAATTATGTCCATGAAAATGATTGGATTTGTATATATCAAAGGAGACTTTGGTGGCAGTATGTGCAATGAGAAGAAGGGAAGCTGGTAAGGGTGTTATTTCAATAGTCCAAAAGAAAAATTATGAAGAGTTGAAATAAAACAGTGAGAGAGGGGATGGAAAAGAGAGAAATGAGAAGACACTCTTCTCTGGATGTTAGCTCATCAGAATTCATCCTAACATTATAAATATGTACCATGTTTCTGTCAGTCCTTAAAGAGAAGCTAAGCATCTCACCAGGCGCTCAGGATAACCTTTTCTTCTTCTCTGTTGCTTAATCAAGGTCTAACGTCACCTCCTGCCTACCTGGAATCTTCATTCCCAACTTGGTTTCCCTCTGATTTTGTTTTCCTCTCTCTGACCTTTGGGTCCCAGGACTTTCTCTGACCCTTTGATCTGACAGGGTTCATTTTCCTAGTCTATTGGGTTGATGCACATTTACCTCAGCTCCAAGACCCTCTTAGTTATCCATTTGGAGGTGACAGGGAAGGATTGGAAAGAATCAAGATTTTTATAAGGTGGCGAAGGTAGGATTTGATCGATGGATAAATGGAGAGGTGGGTTTCTAGTTTATGTGACTGGGAATATATTGGTGCTATTAACCAAAGTAGAGATATCAGGGGAAAGAATAGATTTGGGGGAAGACGATATAAATTTAACTTTAGAATTATTGCATTGAATGTGTCTATTGGACATTCAGATGGAGAAATTCAGTAGGCTCTTGTATATATAGATCACGAGTACAGAGTGTGGATTGGAGATAGAATCAGCATTCATGTGATACATAAATACATGCCCAGGGAGAATGAGAAAAAGACAGAGCACAGACCCTAGCCATTTTGGCTCAGTGGATAGAGCGTTGGCCTGTGGACCGAAGGGTCTCAGGTTTGATTGCAGTCAAGGGCACATACCTGGGCTCTGGTCAGGGCGCATGGGGGAGGCAACTTCTCTCTGTCTTCCACTCTCTCTAAAGATATCCTTGGGTGAGGATTAAAAAAAAAAAAGGTAGAGCACAAGTCTCTGGGGATGCTGACTTTTAAGGGACAATGAGAAAAAAATGAAGATTAACGGAAGCAATCAGAGGTGAGCCAGAAATTAGTATTATCATACAAAGAAGGCAAAGAAACAATGAAGGTAAGTATCAGATACCAAAGAGTTTCAGGTGAAATGATGACTGAAAAGTACCCACTGGATTGAGGAATTAGGAGGGCACTGGTGATGGCCTTAATGAAAGAGGCTTCTGTGGAGTAGTGAGGAGAGTAGAGCCTGTTACAGGTTGAGGAATGAATGGAAAATGAGGAGAGAGACAGCACCCATAGACTGTTCTTCTTGAAAGTTTGACTGAAAGTACGAAGAAGCATAGGGCACATGCAAAAATTGGACATAAATTGTAGGAAACAACTTAAACATTTTGATATCTAAGTAAGATACAAAAATAGTTAGAAAATCAAATGGTACCAAGAGGCTTATTAGAATTCTAGAGGCCTGGTGTACGACATTCGTGCACTGTGGGGGTCTTTCAGCCCAGCCTGCGCCCTCTCGCAGTCGAGGACCCCCCAGGGGATGTCTGCCTGGGGCTTGGGCTTAAGCCGGCAGTCAGACATCCCTCTGGCAGTCCGGGGCTCTCACAATCCGGGACTCCTCGCTCCTTATGGCCCACCTGCAGTGGAGGCGGGAGAGGCTTCCACCATCGCTGCTGGCTCGCCTGCCGTGAGCTGGCTGAGCGGCGCTCGCCTTGTGGGAGTGCACTAACCACCAGGGGGCAGCTCCTGTGTTGAGCGTCTGTCCCTGGTGGTCAGTGTGCGTCATAGCAACTGGTTATTCTGTTTGGTCGATTTGCATATTAGCCTTTTATTATATAGGAAGAGCAATTCCTTGTTTCTTAGTAGTAACTACATTCAGTTCTTCTAGGTGTTATTTTTACTGTTGCAAATATAAAATCATGCTATTCATGTTGTTTGGTGCCTTTTCTCACAGACATATTTCTAACTTAATACTTATAAATGCACCTCAGTGTGTTTCAAGCGATTCAGTGTATGGAGGTGCCACAATTTTTTAAACCACTGCAGTTATGCTTCTGCAGTCACCAATAATGAAATGACTCTTGCTAAGGCCACTAACAAACTTCATGTCTTTAAATCCAATGAGTCCCTTTTTAAAGTTCTATTCTTATAAGGCCGACCCTTGCAGTCATCTTCTTTGATATGTTTTCTTTGATGTTGGTATTATGATGGATAGATTCTTTGCTTCAAGCCACACCCATTTCAAACATGATTTAAAAAGAATTAGAAAATGTGATCAATTCAAAGTCAAATCGTGATATAAGATTGAATGGGGTTTGTTTTTTATGTCCTCCTTTTAAAAAAAATTTTTTTTCAAAGCTGTTTGCTCCTGAATTTTCTGTAAGCAAGGAAAAAACTCAAAAATGTTTGACTTGATCTTGGAAAAAGATATCTGCTAATTATAGTTTGTGGGCAAGTGCAACAAAATAACACACATGTGGATTACAGCACTCTATGCTTTGTTGACACGGAGTGAAATTATTAGTTGAGAATCATGTGGGCAGGAAATAGATGGGGAATTGTAACAGTTAGTGAAAAGAGATCTTTATCTCCTTTCAATGTCAGTACATATTATTGTCTTTCAAACATTAGTTTTATTATTTGAAATATATATATGTTTAGAGAGAATGGAAAAGAGAGGAAAAGACAGAGAGACATATCGGTGTGAGAGAGACACATGGATTGGTTGCCTCCTGCATGAGCCCTGGCCAGGGCCCAGTCCCGGAAAAACCTGCATCCGAAGGGAAGAATGTCTGTTGGGTTCTAACCAGCAATGTCTGCCACACCCTTTCAACACCTCAGTTTTTGTATTTGCTCCATTTCCTCACTTGCAGCACACTTTGGTCACTGGAATAAAATAATCATGTCCTCATTTTTAAAGAGTCTTTCATTGGACAGAAGTGGGCAGACTATCTGGCCTGTCTATGATTCAAATTAAGAAAACGCCCAGCCATCCAAACCCTCCTCATCTTTGGAACTAGAATATAGCAAAGGCCTCCAAGGTGGCCTCCCTGCCTCCAGACATTCTGCTCTAATCCATGTGCCTCACAGTCAACACAGTGACTTTTTAAATCCCAGACATAATAGTTTTGCTCTTCTGCTTAAGCATTTCAGATGGTTCCTATCACCTCTCATATCTAAACTCCTCAGCATCACAAACCATGCCCTTCACAGTCTTGTCTCACCCGACCTCCCCATCTTCAACTCCCTTTTCTTACACATTCCAGCTTCGCTTTGTCATGAAAGTCATTCTAATGAATCTATGACTTGTACAATGGCATTTCTTCTTTCTGGAGCATCTTCCTCACTTTGTCTGCCTAAATACACCAGGGTTGTATTGAGAAAGAGAGAGGTGGAGAATGATAGGGAGAGGGAAAGAGTGGAAAAATGATTGGAGGAGACACAAGGGCAGGAAGAGAGAAATGAATAATTATTGTGTATTAGCTCTTTGTTGGTATGATATTTAATTCCAAGAAAAATAACCATATAGGCATTTTGACCCACATTTTATGAGGGAGGAAATGGAGGCTGAGTGAAAGGTTAAATCGTTTACCCAAGATCCCTGAGCTGCTTAGCAGCTGAGCTGGAATTTAGACTGATGCACTCTCACTCCAATGTCCTGCTAATTACCATACCTGTACCACTCACTGTCTGACCAAATATTCCCAATTAATCTGGTGGTACTTGAGACTCTAGTGGAAGCTGGTTGCATTTGATGGATTTAAATGAATATAAAAATCCTCCTCTCGTTTGGCCGGCGTCACACTGGACTGAAACTCATGAAGCTGGAAGCCAACTCTGAGAGATAGTGGCACAGCATGCCTTCCACTTTGTCTCTGCAAGGGGAAGTCCAAATGCCCTCAGTTAACCAGTTCTAATGGCTCTGAATACACCTTTCTACAGGAAAGTGCTCCCCTGCTACTCTCTAATAACCTTTTTCTGAAGGGAGGCCTTTCACCAATGCCAGTGGTTTTCCACTGTGAGCGCCTAAGAGGACGAAGCATTGGGACGCTCACTGCTGTCCATGAGACATTATACACGTTTATTTCTCTAGTCTAGAAAGAGTACCTTGTGTCCTCAGAATGTAAAGCTAAATGTTCCAGATGGACCAAAGCTCCTGGGATTCTAGGGGACAGTTTGTCCCTTTGCACCTTCTTCCTTTTCAATGCCTCCTCGATGTCTCTGTGTCTACAAAACTCCTTTCAATTATTGCCTAATCCAGCTAAGACAAATGTCTGTGTCTGAAAGTCTCAGGTTAGTTTCAGTCTAATGATGTGAGGATTTGTCTTCTGCAGTGTGTAGATTGTGCTGTGAACCCAGATTAAGAGGAAACGAATTGGCCCTTGACTGCTGTGTTACTAGAATGTCAAGTCAGCAGAATCTACTCAAGCATCCCACAGAACAAAGGATGTGAACATAGGCTTCTCAATCTGCTTGATTTATAAACTTGGGCTAGTCCTGAGGGAGGTCAGCCAGAATTAAGGAAAACTCTGAATTATAGTTTAATGTACTAGAAAGAACATTTGTCTTTTATTTGCATTTAAGAAATAGAATTAATTCAGTCTAAAGTATTTCCAAGTTGAGATTCACCTTTTATATGTAGAACCTATGTACCTAATAGTGCTATATTTTGTTCATTAGATCATATTTAAAATAATAGTATAAGTTCTTAAAATATAGGCAGTTATCTTAAGTTATTGATCTTGAATATGATGTAAATTTAACAAAATCAGAAACTTGTACAGATGTAAATCATAGCCCCACGAGGCTGAACTACTAGAAAATGGGGAAGAGGGAAGTGAGGTGACCTCCACAGATGGCAGTAACAGCTAATATTTATCGTGTGCTAGTACCATACCAACAGCAGAACCTTAAGAGGTAATACTTTATCCTAACTTTTCAGTTAAGTCCCAGTGTCTGAGGGGTTTAAATGACTGGCCCAAAGCCACACTGCTAGTAAATAACAGAAAGAGCCCAGGCTCTAACTGACATAGACTCGGTTGCAGTCCCTTTGTTCCTAATGCCCACTTTCCAATGCTATCACTTTAGGACTAACAGATTTGAGAGTTAATCTAGTTCAGTGTTTCTCGAGTAATGAACTTTTAGTGATGATCCCTGTTAAGGAAAATAACTCATGTGGATCCATGGTGTTGACATAAATTGTTTTTATTATACGAAGCTTAAATATGTACTAAATATGTCCTTTTATGCCCATATTTTTATATAACCATGAAGTCAAACAACACTTCAAATTAAATACCAAGCAAATTGCAAAACCAATAAAATTTAAATTAGTTGCATTACCATGACTGAAGATGCTGTTTTGCTGAAAATAAATTGCTCATACTGAAAAGTTATCTACTAATCACCCCTATAGATAATCAGAGTTTATAGAAATGAGGTGTTCATATAAATGTTAATAACTTCAAGTCACTGAGAAATGCTTAATTGCCCATTTAAAAAAAATTAATCTTTATTCTTGAGATTATTACAGATGTCCCTCTTTTTTCCTCCCATAACTCCCCTCCACCAGGTTCCCACCCCACCCCTGGTCCTTGCCACCCTATTGTCTGTGTCCATAGGTAATACATACATGCACATAAGATCTTTGTCTAATCTCTTCCCTCTGAGAATCATAGTCTGTTCCATTTCCATGCCCTTGATTCTATGCCATTCACCAATTTATTCTGTTCATCAGATTTTATATTTATTTGATTTTTAGATTCACTTGTTGATAGATATATATTTGTTGTCACTTTGTTGTTCATATTTTTTATCTTTACCTTTTTCTTCTTCCTCGTCTTAAAGAATACCCTTCAGCATTTCATATAATACTGGTTTGGTGGTGATGAACTCCTTTAGCTTTTTCTTGTCTGTGAAGCTCTTTATCTGACCTTCAATTCTAAATGAGAGCTTTGCTGGGTAGAGTATTCTTGGTTGTAGTTTCTTGCTATTCATGAATTTGAATATTTCTTGCCACTCCCTTCTGGCCTGCATAGTTTCTGTTGAGAAAACAGCTGACAGCCGTATGGGTACTCCCTTGTAGGTAACTAACTGTTTTTCTCTTGCTGCTTTTAAGATTCTCTCTTTGTCTTTTGCCCTTGGCATTTTAATTATGATGTGTCTTGGTGTGGTCCTCTTTGGATTCCTCTTGTTTGGGGTTCTCTGCACTTCCTGGACTTGTAAGTCTATTTCTTTCACCAGGTAAGGGAAGTTTTCTGTCATTATTTCTTCAAATAAGTTTTCAATATCTTGCTCTCTCTTTTCTTCTGGCACCCCCATAATTCGGATGTTGGTATGCTTGAAGTTGTCCCAGAGGCTCCTTACACTATTTTCATATTTTTGGATTCTTTTTTCTTTATGCTTTTCAGATTGGGTGTTTTTTGCTTCCTCATATTTCAAATCATTGGTTTGATTCTCGGGATTCTCTAATCTACTGTTGAATCCTTGTATATTATTCTTTATTTAAGTCAGTGTATGCTTAATTTCTGACTGGTCCTTTTCCATTTTTTTGGCATTCTCACTAAGATCCTTGAAAGTCTCACTAAGTTCTTTGGAGGTTTCTAGAAGATTCTTGATTAACCTTATAACTGTGGTTTTGAACTCTATATCTAGTAGTTTTCTTTCTTCCATTTCTTTCATTTGTCACATGTTTCTTTGTCTCTGCATTTTGTTTGCTTCCCTGTCTTGTTTCTATGTATTGGGTAGCTGCTGGAGACACCCTTATGGAGCAGGACTTGCTTCAGTGGGGCTTTGGTGCTCACTGAGTCTGCCACTTGAGTGTGTCGCTTATGGATGTGAACAGTTGTAATCTGGTATGGTCTCACACTGACCACTGGTACACTGGCTTCTGGGTCTCCAGGAAGGTGCAAAGTCAGCCACTGCCTGGGGCCATCGAGCAGGAGCTACAGAGAGATCTTCAGATTCCTCCTCTTTGTATTGGGTTTGGAAGTGCCCAGACAAGGCCCAGCTGTGAAGCAAGGCAGGCTGTGCCTGTTTTTGGCCTTTTATTGACAGGTTTGGGGCTCCGGGACACAGCTGCAGTTTGTTTGACAGGTTTTTAGCCTGAGAAAGGACAAACCATTCATATGCAAAAGCCACTGCACACAACTTGGGTCGGGTTGTACATTGGGTGGGGTGGGGTCTTAGGGAATCACCAGGCTGGAGCATACAGAAATGGCTGCCAGTCAGCCCTGCACTGGGGAGGTCCCAGCACGGGAACAGTGACCACTAGGAGCACCTCTGTCTGGAAGAAAGCCGCCCCAGTGTTCCTGCCCCGATGCCAGAAAGTCCAGTTTCTCCCCATATGTGTCTGGGTTCCCCAGAGCCTCACCCAGCACTGGAGCTCAGAGGAAATGGGAGCTTGTAAATTCAGTTCGTGGTGCCTGCCTTTTAAGAGGAGCAGCTGGGTCTCAGTCTGTTCTCTACATATATCTATGAGTCTGTTTCTATTTTGTTTGTTAGTTTATTTTGTTCACTAGATTCAAACATACAAGTGAAATCAAATCTGCGACTGACTTATTTCACTTAGCATAATATTCTCCAGATCCATCCATGTTGTCACAAAAGGTTAGATTTCCTTCTTTTTTATGGCCAAGTAGCATTCCGTTCTAAAATAATAGTTAAATAACAAGAATTCTCTATTAAACATTTATCCTATTGTAATTTATGGCATCAACAACAATAAAATAGTTAGTGGAGGAAATAATATTTAGTAATAAAGAATTTATATTCTAAATGTTAGAAATTAAGATAACAGTTAATACAAAAATTGCAGATTACTTAATAACAATGAAGATATTCATAAATGTATATTATCAAGTCAAAAAAGGTTTCAAAATAGCATGATCTCTTTTGTTAAAAACATGGATATACGGAAATGCTTAGAAAAAATTGTGGAAACATATGCAAAAAAATGTGAACCGATTCTTTCACTATGATGGAAATATATCTTATTCTTTTGTATATGATTTTTATACTTGACATGTATTGTTTTTGTAACAAGGAAGAGAAGAATAAATATCCTTTTCTTCAAGTGCTTAATCTAAAAAATAATTTCTCTCCATTTGATTACTCCTAATCAAATTTCATTATTTTATTTTGGTAATGATGGCTTGAGGCTGGCATGGCTCAGTTGTTGATCATTGACCTATGAACCAGGAGGTCCTGGTTGAATTCCTGGTCAGGGCATATGCCAGGTTGCAGGCTCGATCCCCAGTGTGAGGCATGTAGGAGGCAGCCAATCAGTGATTCTCTCTCATCATTGATGTTTCTATCTCTCTCTTCCTCTCCCTTCCTCTCTGAAATCAATAAAAAAATATACATTTTAAAAAAGATATAAACTTTATCAACCAAAATAAGCATAAAGAACCAATAAGTGGTATTTTTGTGACCGATTGTGGGATGTTTTCCCACTGTGAAAGTTGGATATTTTCCCACATTTCTGCAGCAAAGATACAGGTTTTTAAATGATATTGTAAAGATTAACAAAAGGAGTCATAAATTTCCGTGTTGATTGTAGAATCACATCCTTTAGTTTGACCCTCACAATTAAGTGTATTGTATTCAAAGTGAAGCCTCAACCTTGTATATCTCATGTGCAAGAACAGCAACTTAATGTTTTTAAAAAGCTGCTTGCTTGCTTCTCTCTCTTTGCCAGTGCTATTAAAGAGTGGTTTAAGCACACTTATCAATGAGTCATATCAATAGTTATGAGTAACAGAAATACTTTTACCAAAGATGTGCACCATCTTTTAAAAACTCTAAGTAAAATGGCATCTTGATGCAAGCGAATGATATGAGAGGCTGTTTTGAAGCAGTGGGGTCTTTTGTTGATTTTGGTCAATCCATATTGTAGGTGAGAAACAAGTGATCCAGTAAACATAAACCATGGCATTTTTAATATGAACCATGTGATGCACATAGTATTGGGCATGGACTCGTTCTTAAGACATGATTAAAATTCCCTAACATGTTTTGTAAGGCCCATCATGTTTATTAGCAACCTCCAGGGAGATTTGCAGGAATCCATTTATTGTCTTCACTAGCTGAGTATAGACAGAGACCCCCGAAAGCTAGTAACGTTTGAAGTCCTAGCAAAGGTCAGGGCTGTGCACCACCCAGTTAATCTAGATAATGGTAGCTGAAGAAGCATCATCCCCACCTGAGTTCACTGAATTCCTTAGATACTTGTGTAGATCCTTGTTGATTATTGTTGATCAGATACTCTGCCTATTCCTGGAAATTGTCTACTGATGAGCTAATCCGATATTCTGTCTATTCCTGGAAATTGTCTGCTGATCTGTGTGTCATTGAAATCTCCTTACCTAAGGCTACTCCAGGCTCAATAAAAGATTGGCGCGGCCTGAGCATCAGTGGAAGTCCTTCTGGACTTGCCCGCCTGGTCCCCCAATATTTCAAAATTATCTCGTGTCATTTTTCTCTCATTTGTGTGCAGCTCCTCTTTTCAGATCCTGAACCCTGATCCATGCAGGACGTGGAAGGAAACACATGACATCTGTCACCGACAGAGATTCCTGGGATCTCCATGGTGGTTGTTTAAAGATTTTTCTGCTTTTTTTCAAGCCTATGCTTCTACCTCCTGCTCCTTAACACATAACCTCCACCCTTGCATCATTCAGAAAACAGAAGCACCAGGCAGAAAAATGACTCTACTTTGCTCCACTGAATCTACAAACCTACCTACTTTAGCACCCACCAAGCCACTCTCCTTTCTGTAGCAGTTCCTCCATCTGTGCTCTGGATCTCAGCTTCCCCTACCTCCTTAGGGACTACACTCTACAACAGGCATGGGCAACCCCTGGCATGCGTGCCAAATATGGCACACCAGTAACTTTTGCTGGCACGTAAAACCCTCTCTTATAATCTTCCATTTACAATTTTTTCCCTTAATATCGACTTTTTTATTTTTCAGATAAATTCAGTGTAGGTGCATCTTAGATAAATAAATAATTTTACATAACAAGTTATCTTAAAGACCATAGACATGGATTGACGAGAGAGGGGAAGAGCAATTTCTATGCCTCTGCCTTAACTCTCCCTGCCTTCCTAGATCCGACCAGTGTTTTGGTTTCATCCACATACGCTTGTGAATCTTTGTTCTCAGTGATGAATTTTGTTAAGTCTCGTAATAGGAGTAGCCTGACGGATGAAAGTAGTAGCTCGTGCATATCTCTGAAGGTCACGAAATATAAACCTGATGTAAAATCTCTGTCATCAGTGATGCAGCAGCAAAAGTCCCACTGATAATATCAAACGGAGTCATAAAGTTTTCTGTCGGACTATCAGTGTACATGTATACATTAAAAAATAAATGTATTTTTCATCATCATATACTGTGTTTTTGTCGCTCGAATGAATTTTATTATTTCTTCAAGGTTCTTCACATACGTACACCTTAAGAGATATCAAGTAGGTGTAACATGTTCTCAAAAAATTAGGGTTGGCACGCAGAAGAATTTAGAGTTAGAGATTTTGCTGGTTTTGGCACGCACTCACAAAAAGGTTGCCCATCCCTGCTCTACAATGAGCCCCCTTTCCCACATTTCAGTTTCTTACTTCAGTCATGGGCCTTTCAACATCCTTTTCAATGATACATGAATAGAATTAATAAAATGGCAATCCCCATTTACTAAGCATGTAGTCTATACCGGATATGGAACTAAAGGCTTTTAAATCTACGAACTTACTTTTTTTTAACCTCTTTTAAAGGTTGATGATGCTTTCCATATTATGCAGAAGAGGGAACTGGAGCTCAGAAATGGTAAGCACCAGCTAAGATTATGCAGTATGTTGTGACAAAGTAGGCATTCAAACCAAACTCTGTCTGATTAGAAGATTATATTTTAATCATTGTGTTTTTCTGCCCTTGTTCATCCCTGAAAAACCCTCTCTTGGACCCAGTCTCTAGTTCATCATAGACAAACTGCCTGAAAGCCTTGTATTCACTTGCTATCTCCATCTCTCACACCTCAACCCACTGCAGTGTGGCGTGTGTCCCATGACATCACTGAGACCACTCTGGGCAACATCATCAATTGTCTTCTCACTTCTTGAGTCCCCCTTACAGCTTGATTTGTAGCAAGCAGCCTTTGACTCTGTTGACAGTTCTCTCCTTGAAACATTCTCTTCCATGGACTTTCAGAAAACACCTACTTTGTTAGTTTTTCTCCTACTTAATCTTTGGGGTTGCTCTTTTTTCCTCTATTCCTTACGTGTTGAAATTCCTCAGATCTGTCTTCATTTTATTTCAAATACAAATACTTTCTTTTTTTTTAATTAAATCTTTATTGTTCAGATTACATTTGTTCCTCTTTTTTTCCCCCCCATAACTCCCCTCCTCCCA
>NW_005360124.1:10620283-10625666 GCF_000412655.1 Myotis brandtii | reverse complement strand
TGCCAGACAATCCCGCTTCTCCCGTTTGAGTTTGAGTCCCTAGAGACTCGCCCGGATCTGGAGCTCAGAGTCTAAGACTCCCTCCTGATTGAAAACGACAACCACACCCTCAGCCACCAACCGGCTCCACGCGCACCTCCGTACCTTTGCAAATACAAATACTTTCATTACAAATACTGTCCTGGAAATCTCACCCATGCCCATGGTTTTACTTCCATTTGCTGATAAATGCCACATTTCTATTTGGAGCCCAGGTTGCTATCCTAATCTTCAGACCTGAATATCTGCTGTCTATTTCACTCCTAGCTTTACATGTCCCACAGGCATAGGGCTAGGAGCAGTGAAGTAGTGAGAGCATCCAGTTTAAACTCAGACCCCTGGGTTTGAATCCTGGCACCACCCCCTTTGAATCCTGTACCTCTGAGCATTCATTTCTCTGCACCTATGTTTCCTCATCTCACCTGTACTTTCTGAGTGCACACACAAACACACACACATATACTTTTTCTCTTTTTAAGGAAAACATGTCTTATACAAATACAGACACTAACATACTATCACAGGTTATTTTTCATAATTTTTATGTAGGCCACTGGCCACTCCACTATTAAGTGAATGATGATGTTATGTTCTTTATTTAACATTTGATATCCTATTTATTGTGGATAAACAACTGAGAGAGATATTATGCTTGAAATTATTTTTAAAAAAGAAGGAAACCTGAATTTTCACAAAATTTTACACAAATAAATATTCACTAATGATAGCATTCAAGGTACCTAGTATAAATAACACACTAAGAGGGACTTGTTGCACTCAGGCAGAATGGTACTCAGTAAACAATAATTAAGGGTAGTGTTTCTCAAATCTGGTGATAATCATAATCACTGCAGAAAACTTAAAATATATGCATGTGGATATCTCCCCAGGATCTCTGGAGACAGGAGCCAAGAATATGTGCATTTTAAAGTTCTCATATGGTTTTGGTGGTCACTCTTATTTGGAAACCACTGATGAGCAAGGTTATAACTCCTATGTAATAAAACTAGAGGCTTGATGCATGAAAATTCATGCAAGAGTAGGCTTTCCTATCCCTGGCTGTCGGCACCAGCTTCCCTCTGGCACCCAGGACCCGGGCTTCCCTCCTCCGGCTGCTGGCAGGCACCTGGTACTCGGGCTGACTTCCCTCCAGCTGCCCGCAGGCACCCAGGACCGAGGCTGGCTTCCCTACAGCCCCAGTTTCATCAGGAAGGACGTCCGGAATGATGTCCGGAAGCTGTCCGCTCTAATTAGCATATTACCCTTTTATTGTTATAGACTAGAGGACAGGTGCACAAAATTTGTGCATGCGGGGGACAGGGGTTGTTCCTCAGCCCAGCCTGTGCCCTCTCGCAGTTGGGAGCCCTTGGGGGATGTTCAACTGACATCTTAGGCCTGCTCCCCATGGGCATCCTTAGTGGTGCCGCAGAGGCGAGAGAGGCTTCCCCCACCACCGCTGCACTCTCCAGCCATGAGCCAAGCTTCTGGCACACAGACCACCAGGAGGCAGCTCCTGCTTTGAGCATCTTCCCAGTTGTTCTGCGGTTTGGTTGATTTGCATATTAGCCTTTTATTATATAGGATAGTTATTATCTTTTTTAGAACAAATGAAAACTATTTTAGTGTTGTCTGATAGAAATATTTATCAATACATTCAATAACAAGACTTATTATCAGGTTGATGGCAGAATTATGAACATTAGGGCAGCTTGGAGTGAAGGTGGGAGAGATATTTCAAGGTAGGTAATGTCTTAGATTGAGTACATTTAGGTTTCTCTGGCTTCTTAGATTGAATTAACTCTATTTTTATGTTTCCTAGTCCCTAAAAATTTCCAACTTTGTCCCCATCTTACCCAAAGTCTGATTCTCAACAAAAGTTACTTAGAGGAGAAAAAAAGTTATATATAATGGATACAGCTTTTCTTTTTTAAAAATATATTTTTATTGATTTCAGAGAAGAAGGGAGAGGGAGAGAAAGAGAGAGAAACATCAATGATGAAAATCATTGATTGGCTGACTTCTGCACACCCCCTAATGGGGATTGAGCCCACAACCCAGACATATGCCCTGACCGAGAAATGAACCTGTGACCTCCTAGTTCATAGTCGACACTCAATCACTGAGCCACGCCGGCTGGGCTGGATACAGCTTTTCAAAGAATTAGGAAAGTATAGGGTTGGTTCAGAAATATTTTTTGTGTGTGTGTGGCTTAAAACACATTTATTATGTATGGTTCTATAGCTCAGAAGTCTGGCATGGGTCTCACCAGGCTAAAATGAAGATGTTGGTAGGGTTGCATTTCTTTCTAGGAGAAAATCTGTTTCCAGCTTCTAGGGCTGCTCTCATTCCTTGGACATGGATCTCTTCCTCCATCTTCAACACCAGCAGAATTGGACCGACTCCTCAATCATATTTGTCTAACCTTTCTTCTACATTCACATCTCCTTTTGAGTCTAATCTCTGAAGGGAAATGTTCTCTGCTTTTAAGAACTCGTGTGATTAGGTTGGATTCAGGAATGTGTTTTGTTTTGTTTTAAAATAAAGACAGGGGCCTTTTTAGAGTATGATAACCCTGGTTTCCTGGATTTTGTTAACCTGCCTGAAAGAAGCAATATTTACTTTATTTGGGCTCTTCAGTGCCTACATTACTCATCCATCTATTCAACAAATATTTTTTGAGTATCTGCTCTACTCCAGACACTGAGGTATTGTGCTGATTAATAAATGTTGGTGACTCACAAACCTGCCAGTGTTGAGTAATGGCTAGGACTTGTTGTGATAGACAAGTGGCATCTTAGCCTTAAGTCTTGTCCAGTTAGAACAAGTTAGAAATGAGGTTTACAGAAAAGCATAAAGGGATATTAAGAAATTGGTTAGTTTTTTGCTCCCTATTTCAAATTGTCCTGTAACTGCCTGACACTTTCTTAGACTATTTGGGTGTCTTTTTGAGCAAACTGTCAGCCTGCCATAGATCAGTTCAAGGAAAACATACAAAGTCATTCCTAGGAGCCCGGCCGGTGTAGCTCAGTTGTTGATCGTCAACCTGTGAACCAGGAGGTCACCGTTCAATTCCTGGTCAGGGCACATGCCTGAGTTGTGGATTCGATCCCCAGTGTGGGGCATGCAGGGGACAGCTAATCAATGACACTCTATCATCATTGATGTTTCTCTCTCTCTCTCCCTCTCCCTTCCTCTCTGAAATCAATAAAAATATATTTTAAAAAAAGTCATTCCTAGGAAACATCCCAGAATAAAAAAATTCTCTGTGACCCTAAAAATACAAAATGGCCATCTGCATGGTTCAAGATCATTGGGAAATTTGTTGTATCCTACATTTCCATTTATTTATGCCTGACTTAGCCTGGTCTTTTAAAACTGCATGACACTTTTTATATTTCATGGGCTATTTAGAGTGGAGTAGAAATTATATCTTTCTTTTTAAGCATTTGAACCAGGTTGAATCAAAACCAAATTTTTAAAATTTAAATTGGATGACGGAAAAATAAAAAAAAAAACCCCAAAATGGTATGAAAGTAAATCTTTCCTGAAAGAACCTACAGCATGTCTGCAGGTTTAGTTGTTCTTTCCTTTCAGGCTAGTCCTTGGACATTCTTTCAGGTTATCTGCCTACACTGTCATTGTAAGGATCAAATGAACGGTGTATGATTCAGGCCTCCTCAGCTCTCCTGTTGTTCTATGCAAAAATGCGGTATTGTCACTCTCAACTGATGACCTTGGAAGTCATTTCCTCCAAAAGAGGAAATGTATCTGTTTATCTTTTTTATCCACTCAGTTTATATGTATCTGTTTACCTTTTAGTCTTGGCCTGCATGTTATTTTTCTTATCTATGTGTGACTGTAAACCATTTGTCAGAGAGGACTTTGAGTCCTATCACAATTACATCCACTGTTTTGCTTGGTTTTACTTGAGCCAAACACTTCCAGATTTTCCTGTTTAGTGGGTTATTGGGTTTTTATTATTCGATACCCACATCCCCAAAGAAAGGGGATTTAAATAGGAAATCATGTCCTATTAGAAGGACATGAATGTAACTGGCATAGCAATAAATGGGTAAGATGAATGAGAGTTGTATGGCTGCTTTTGTACATGCCTATCGCTGCTATATTATCCTTGCTGCATTTACAAAGCTGTCTCTATAAGTAAGTGCATGGAAAGTGGCAAGTGTGTTTATTCACCATTCCATATTCTCTTAAATAAGGGGCTCAGATACTGGAATGGTGGTGTTACCGGAACGGGGACTCAGCCTAGAGCGAGTCTGCCTCGGGGTGGCCTGTAGTGTATGAGTTCTTGACTACGTGCAGGGAAGATTTCACATCATGAGTCCGGGTGATTTTGAGAGTATGTTTATTGAAGCTGGGGACAGTGAAACAAGGAAGGGCTTAGGATAGAGCAGCAGCAGGAGAGAGCCTAGGTTTGGGCTCTCTAGAAAGTTATGGGAAAGAAGTGAGCCAAGGAGCGGCTGCTGTCAGCTCACTAGAGAGGCAGAGAAAAGGGAGCCTTGGGGACAGGTACAGGGAGTTAACCTGGGACAAGCTGCTCCTACCATTGCTCCCTGGTTGCAAGCCTCCTGAGGTCCCTTAGACTGTAGGACAGAGGTGTGGAATGTCCACCCCGTGGGCCCATATAAGGCCTGAGAAATCATTTGGTCTGACCCTGCCAAGGCAACCTCAGGCAGGACTCGAAATTCAATAAATCTAGGAGCAAATGAATTATACTGAGTGGCCAGATTATTATGACCACCTCATGTATGTAGGCAAATTAGCTATAATTTCCCGCTGAAGTTGCTAGAGGGCCAGACCATTATAAATAGGGAAACAGATTGTTTATCACGACAGTAGAAGTGATTTTTTTCCTGAAGATATGGGTAAACAACGTGATTTAACAGCCTTTGAATGTGGGATATATATTATTATGAGTGGCCAGATTATTATGACCACCTGACGTTTGTAGGCAAATTAGCTGTACACAGCATTGTATGGGATATGGAAGCCGAAGGCCTGTTCGAACACCTTTGCTGTCTGCAGTTACCAAGATAAAACGTCTCCAATTTTCACAGGAACACAAGGATTGGACAGTCGAGCATTGGAAAAAAGTCATGTGGTCTGATGAATCACGTTTCCAGTTGCATCATGCAGATGGCAGAGTGAGAATTTGGCAGAAACAGCATGAAAGCATGCACCCCACATGCATGAGTACAACCCTTCAAGCTGGTGGGGGCAGTGTTATGGTTTGGGGCATGTTTTCCTGGCATGATTTGGGCCCTTTAATTCATGTGGAACAACGTCTGAATAGCACAACATACCTAAGTATCGTTGCTGATCA
>NW_005360124.1:10607591-10620105 GCF_000412655.1 Myotis brandtii | reverse complement strand
AATCTCACAGAACTGGACAGTGCTATTCATCAGGCATGGTGTCAGATTCCTCGCATCACCTTTCAACATCTTGTGGAGTCAATGCCAAGAAGAATCACCGCAGTATTGAAGGCAAAAGGTGGCCCAACGAAGGACTGATGGGGTGGTCATAACAATCTGGCCACTCACATTCAAATATATCCCACGTTCAAAGGCTGTTAAATCGCGTTGTCTACCCATATCGTCAGAAAAAAAATCACTTCTACTGTCATGGTAAACAACCTGCTTCCCTATTTATAATGGTCTGGCCCTCTAGCAACTTCAGCAGGAAATTATAGCTAATTTGCCTACAAACGCGAGGTGGTCATAATAATCTGGCCACTCAGTGTATATTAAATGAAAGATGTTATAAATACCAAAAATGGACCTTGTCAGGAAAAAGGTTTCCCCCTGTGGGGGAAGCAAAAGGGGAAGGAAAATGTATAGGGTGATCCCTAGTGGGAGAAGAAGCTGGATCCTTGGTCTTGAAGGCTTTAAAGGCTAGGAGTTTAGGGGAGATCTTCAAGGAGGATCTCAATAAAATATTCATCAGCTTTTCCAGGTGTTCCTTTCAGGGTCGTGGTCTCCACTGATGGGTCGGTACCGGGGCAGAGGGCAGAGGGTCATTAGTAATTGAAGCTGGTCCTGGCATTGCCTGCCTGTTTTGCTGATACAACTGAGGTTTAGATGTTATCTCTAGGGAGGAAAGGTCAGAAGCAGGGGTCCTCAAACTTTTTAAACAAGGGGCCAGTTCACTGTCCCTCAGACCGTTGGAGGGCCGGACTATAGTTTAAAAAAAAAACTATGAACAAATTCCTATGCACACTGCACATAACGGGAACAAATACAATATTTGTATTTGCATGTGGCCCGCGGGCCGTAGTTTTAGGACCCCTGGAGAAGCATCTAAACTGTGTGGCCAGCAATCTGCCAGGGGAGGAAAGGCCAGCCTGGGGGTGAGGTCCCATGCCAGTTTTACCCTTTGCTAGGCACCTGGGCTCTCCATCCTGGCGACCCTCTGTATCTGGCTGTAAGTTGCTCGGCCAGTTTGTTCAGCTCTCTGTCTCCGTTTCCCCATTCCACTTGCTGAGGGGTTTTCCTAGCTGCTTCTTACTCTGCCTCAGTGGAATGTGGTAGAGTGGGAGTGTGTTGGGTGGCTTTCTCTTCATTCTTCTGAAAATTTGCTTTACATTGTCAATCTCTTTGCTAATTGTAATATTAATAATGATAATTTTAAAGCAACTACTCATATTAAGTGAGGTAGAAATGATGGAATTGCTGTGACAGACAGCATTACACAACAGAGAAAGGAAAGAATGTGTTTGGCACCTTTCTTCTCTTGCCCTATTTGATGGTAAATGACATGTGCAGCGATATCAGTGTATTTATATTATGGCTATATTATTCTGACAGTCGCCAAAACGAAGCAAGAGGATGTAGATTAATGTAAATAATACCACTCCAAGAATATCCCGTAGGGACTCAGTAGTCCAAACATACCAAGAGACTCCCAGGCCATTGATGGTTCTGCAGGACCCATGTAGTCCTCTCACCTCCCTCCACCCTATCCTCAACCTGACCTAATGGTCCACATTTGTGTCTCTGGCTTACAATACCCCATTATGTAGGGCAGCTCTGGATATATGTACCTCATTATCATATGGGGTCCACCATTTTCAAGGACAAAGTGTAACGGAGGAAGAAAAGGAGACAGCTCCGTGTACCCTGTGTGATAATTTCAGGGAACTATTCATCTCTGATAACAGGAAGTAATTTCTGTTTAGGAAGCAATCTCTGAGCTTTCTTTTTTATTTGGTCTCAATCTCTATCATCTATTGGTTTGCAGGTTTCGGAATTTCAGCTATTTTAGATGACTTCTTTCCTATTCTAAAAATCAGCAAAGTGTATAGTCTAGATACCACTTAGACATCCCTTATGTACACGAACATTGTTCTTTGGGAATGTCAAGCTGAGAATGTTTGCTTTTAGATTATCCAAGTGACCTTAGCCCACATGGAAATTATTCCCTGGTCACTTGTTTTTAAACTCCAGGCCTTCCATCATCTTGACTTCCCATGGTCAGAATAGATCTTCACTCTGGTTACAATTTAAGGAGAATTAGGAAAGCTACCTCATTTCTTCTTACACTAACTGCCTTCCTAGAAGTATTCTCCCAAACAATACTAGAAATTGTACTACCGTAACTCTATGAATGGGGTCCAAAATAGTCACCGTATAATGCATTAAGTTTTATTCAATGCTTAGCAACTTGGCCCTTTGGGTGACACATTGTACTCTCTCTGTGTTTTTCATTTACTGCATAAGAACCGATCAGATTCTCTCTTTACTTCCTGTCTAAGATTGGAAACCATTGATATAATGGGGAGCAGGAAGACCATGAAAAGGAGAATAAATGAAGAGGAAAGGGAAGGGGCTTGGCAAATAGGGGTAAACACCAGTTTTTGGCTGGTATTTGCTCAAATAAAAGATCAAATAGAGTGATGGAAAAAGCTTTGAACTAATTGCCAAAAGTCCGAGGATCTTAGAGAAGCAGTGCTGTGATTTTAGACATGGCATTTAATGTTTGTTTATCTTCATTCCTTCATCTGTAAAATGCAAAGTTCTCTGTCTGCCCTGCTTATCTTCCTGGCTGATTATGAGACTCAAATGTATGTTTCTGAAGACTCTCCATAAAACATTACTGTGCTCTAGGAGGCACTTGGTTTTTATTAAGGGTTTGTAAGCATGCATAAATTCTGCCTCAAAAATCTATTGGGAAAGAAGTTGGGTACAAGAGGGTATATATGTCACAAATTAACATTTGTGAGATATATCAAGAGTAGAGGTACTTCTGCTTAACAGTTTTGCCTGGTAGCATTCGTGTACTCACAACTGTAAACTTACTTTTGTATGTATCTTATTTCAGTTAATTCTGATAGTGAAACAGAGTGGATATTTGTATTTCTGTCTTGAGAAAGTGAGATTTAAGATGAAGCCACAAACACAAGATTATGTATCCCGTAGATCCAGAATTCAGACCAGCTTTGTCTGATTTTGAACCCCAGGCCCTTATTCACTTTGCTCTCCTATCTTCACCTGAGGGGGAAAGGATGAGTAAACTAGTACTTCTGTTCTCATCAAGCCCCATTTAATGTTTGGATGAGCATTATAAAAACTATTATCAAGGGGCCCACAAGACAGATAATGATTACTAAAATACTATTTTACAGAAATAATACATTTTTTACAATTTGAGAGGAAATATCCTATTTTTGAGCAATAAAATTAGTAACAGAATGTGTGGTATATATTGACTTCAACAAGGCATCAGACGATTTTTATTTTATAAAATCTTTGAGGAAGAGATGTAGAAATATTATGTAAATGACAGTGTGTATGGAGAATTTCAGAGCTGATTGAAGCTTTACATCAAAATGTATTGCCTAATGTAGTCAAGATGAAGCTGGAGTTTAGGCTGGTTTTTACCACTTTCAACTTAAAGTCTTTACGTTTACATACCTCAAACTCAAGTTACATTTTCTTCATTTCACAACATATGATAATGTTATGTACACTATGGCAATTGTAATATTTTTATTTATTTTAGACAGAGGAAGGGAGAGGGAGAGATAGAAATATTGATGAGAAAGAAACATCATCTATTGGCTGCCTTCTGTATGTCCCCTACTGGGGATCAATCCTGCAACCTGGGCATTTGCCCTAAATGGGAATCGGACCATGACCTCCTGGTTCATGGGCAGATACTCAACTGCTGAGCACACTGGCTGGGCATACACTATGGCAATTTTAATGCTTGAGGAAGGAAATGAGTAAGTCTGAATTGGGATATTAGAGTATATAATCTGAGATTAATTCATCTACTATTTACTGAGTCTCTATTATGTGCCCTTGCATAAAGAATTCTGAAAAAACAAACCAAATTTATAAAAGCAACAACAAAAGTTGCTTCTTTTTTATGCTTTCCCCCTCCCATTTGGGCTAGATTTATAATTAGTGTCCTTTGCTTTTCATATGAAAGAGTCTTCCATAAATGGTAAGTTCCTTTATATATATACACTAGAGGCCCGGTGCACAAAAATTTGTGCACTTGGGGGGGGGGAGGGGGGTGCCTCAGCCCAGCCTGTGCCCTCTCGCAGTATGGGACCCCTCAGGGGATGACCACCTGCTGGCTTAGGCCCGCTCCCCGGGGGATTGGGCCTAAGATGGCAATCAGACATCCCTCTGGCAGCCCGGCAGCCCTCGGGGGATGTCCACTTGCCAGTGGGGAGCAGGCCTAAACTGCAGTCGGACATCCTTAGTGCTGCTGAGGAGGCAGGAGAGGTTCCCACCACCACCGCTGTACTGGCAGCCATCAGCCTGGCTTGTGGCTGAGCAGAGCTCCCCGCTGTGGGAGCTCACTGACCACCAGGGGGCAGCTCCTGCATTGAGCGTCTGCCCCCTGGTGATCAGTGTGTGTCATAGTGACCAGTCATTCCCAGTCGTTCTGCTGTTAGGGTCAGTTTGCATATTACCCTTTTACTATAGAGGATAGAGGCCTGGTGCACGGGTGGGGGCTGGCTGGTTTGCCCTGAAGGGTGTCCCGGATCAGGGAGGGGGTCCCGCTTGGGTGCCTGGCCAGCCTGGATGAGGGGATGATGGCTGTTTGCAGCTGGTCACACCCCCTTCAGGGTGGGGGTCCCCACTGGGGTGCCTGGCCAGTCTGGGTGAGGGGCTGAGGGCCGTTTTCAGGCTGGCAGTGACTGACGCTCCCAACCTCTCCTTTTTTTCTTTTTTATTCTGGGATTTATTTACCTTCTATGGCTGTCACTGGAACTGAGAGCCCGCTTTAGCTCTGAGGCTCGGCTCCAGCTCTGAGACCTCGGCTGCTGAAAGCAGGTATCTGGGTTTGTTTGGCTTCTATAATTGAAACACTGTTGCAACTCCAGCTCCGAGGCCAGCTGGCTGAAAGCAGGTTTCTGGGTTTAGTTTAGCTTCTATAATTGCAACATTGTTTCTTAGAGTGCAGCTCAGAGGCTGGCAGCGGCAGGCGGGGAACCTTGGCTTCCTCCATCACTGGAGCAAGCAAGCCTCATGTTCGCTTCAGCTGCCTGGCTGCCGGCCACCATCTTGGTTGGCAGTTAATTTGCATATCGCCCTGATTAGCCAATGGGAAGTGTGTCGGAGGTACGGTTAATTACCATGTTTGTCTATTATTAGATAGGCTAATATTAAAAATCATCCCTTTAGAAATATTCAGAGAGGAAGGAATTTTTGACATTCATTTATAGTTCCCCAAGTAAGTTTAATTTTATATATTCAAATAAGGCTATAAGGATTTCAAAAAATCTTTTATTTTCTTTATAAGCATCATTTTTTTGGGTCACAACTTGATTTTCAGTTAGTTTTTAATTTCCATATGAAATATACACCTATCCAAAGGGACACTAAATGTGTAGCTTTTCTAAGGATTGTAATAGTTGGCTTTCTGCTGGGGTAGAAGCCCAAATTTGGCATGGCTGCTAGGAGCATGGACTCACATGCATGCAACAGCTCTTAGTATATAGTCTATCACGTCATTAGTTGAGCTGAGCCTCTTCCCAACGTGGGAACCATTGTCAGCTCAAACTACTTGAGCTGTGCATGGACACCTGTGAGAAAAACCAACCCTTCCTTGTTGTGTCAAGAATTAGCATGTAAATAGGATTTCATTCTCTAAGTCTCACTTGTCAATGTGGCATGTTGGATATGTGTAAAGTGAACTCTTTTAGTTCAAGGCAGAAAAATTGACTAATTAATAGAAATGTGTGAAATCATGTTAATGATTCCCTACTCCAACAAATTCAAAACTATTTTTCTTACGCTATTCCTAATACTTGTCCAACATGAGATAGATTGCATGAACTAAGTAAAATGGTAGGTCTGCTTTGGGTTTGAATTATGTTACTTCAACATGATAATACGAGACAGTTCATGTTGATCAGAAGCTGTGGAAGGTAGTTAATTTGGTCTTTCATTAATGAAAATGGGGTAATTCATGCAACAACTTATATTGGGCATCTATCTTGTCTTCTTTATAGATAAAATGTTTTAAAAGGTCTGAGCCCTAGCTGGTTTGGCTAGGTAAATAGAGCGTCAGCCTGCGGACTTAAAGGTCCCAGGTTCGATTCTGGTCAAGGGCATATGCCCTGGTTGCAGGAGGCAGCTAATTAATGATTCTCTTTCTTTCCCTCTCCCTTCCTCTCTGAAATCAAGAAAATATTTTTAAAAAACCTGAAACTATTCCATAATCTGCCACTTGAAAAATGCTGTTACAATATTTAGAAAAAATAAAATAACATGTAAGGTCTGAGAAGGAGAAATAAAATGAGTTTTGGGGAGTGAAGAAGTATGGAACCAGTGATAGTATGTGATCTCCCATTTTACAGATGCAGAAACCAAGGTCTGAAGAGGTGGAATGACTCTCCCAATGTATCATTAGCTAGAGGCTGAGCTGGAATAGAAACCCATATCAATATAGATATTGATTCTATATAGTGCTTATCCTTTGGTGTTAAATGTGGGATATCTTTATAACCCATGTTAGGGTAGAAATGTAGATAAACTAATACCAGGTCAATAGTAGTATTTGCTTTGAGCTTGCTGTCATAGCTAAGGTGCTATCTGATTCTAAGGATCTGCAGTAAGAGTAGTGATGGAGACAGTCACTTATGTGGTACTGAAAGCTTTCTATCCAGGAAAAAAAATCTTCCTGCACCAGCCGGGCATAAAACCTTGTTCAAGTTGAAATTCAATTCTCTTGTTTTGAAGTTCTCCTGTCTTCATTAAAATTCAGGTAAAACATATATCTTTTCCCAATTTTCTCCAAATTTAGTTGCTATTCTACAAAGTAGAGGCAGCATTTTTCTAGCTTTTCCCTCTACAAACCTCTAGTCTCTCATCTTTTGTCTTTTCTATATTTGAACTTTTCTAAGAAAACCTCCAGGATGCTAATGGTGATGATAGGTCTGGATTGTGAGATATGAGTATCTTTTTAAAATATTCCAATCTTTTTAAATGAACATACCAATTTTACAAAGTAAAGTATCTGCTTAAAAATATAGACCTCTTTAAAACAATGATAAAGAAATCACATCTACATTGTTACCAATATGTGTCACTTTAGCTCTAATCTTAAGTGCCTTTTATTATATTCATATCAAAATTTGATATGCTGTATATATGATAATATGCTATTCTCCAATCATGCTAGGGACATGTTATGCTAATACTATTAAAACTATTAATTCCACTCCTAGAGGTGAGAAGGAAGATTAGTGTAAGTTGCATATGGGTAAGGCAACATCTATTTCATACATTGTCATATTCACAGTGCTTAGCATAATGCCTGTCATACTGTAGATTTTCAAGAAGTATTGGTTGCATGAGCAAACAGAATAAAATATATAAGGACTAGCACTACAGGTCATAAAAATTGGCTAAGTGAGGATTGAGCCATCTCTCTATTGCTAGTAAATGCAGAAGTGAGGCACCCACAGACATAACTATGCTATAAAGATAAAGTAATTTGGGGAGGGGGGACAAGAGTACTCCTTTGATGGGTATGCAAACCTGCATTCTCACTTAAGAACTGGAAAATTGAGCTCATTATGATTTGCTATCCATCAAGGCTTCCTACTCAGAAGAACACAATTTTAAAAGGAATGCATTTATTCCATCTCAGATTTTTGGTGTGCCTTTTTTCCCCTTAAAGCATAACGAGCTTGTCAGTTTCCATGGTGAACATGGAGCACCATGGAAACTGATAGATTTAGCTACACAAAAAGAATAAATAAAATAGGCAGGCATTTACTTCACTGTGCAACGACAACTTTTTCCTGGATAGGAGAGGAAAGCGGCTTCTCATTTAACCCGCCTGCCCTGTATTCTCTGCGCCTCCTGAAAACACGTGTTATTTTCACTGGATCATTTCACTAACCTATGCTGATTGGGTTGCTTATCTCCTCGAGGTCCTACTTTTATTCCTGCTTTGGTTTTACTTCAGGGTGGGCCGGTGTGTCACTGACAATGGTTGGAAAACCCTGTACAATGTGGAAGTTGTAGATGACAACTCACAGTGACCAAGTGAGTCATGGAAAAACTGAATGTAAAATTCTTCACTGTCTATTATGGGGAGACAATGGGTGAGGATAACTGCAATGAAGACCCAGGTCCATCCTGCACTAAGTAGATAGGCAAGCCAATGCCCCTGAACCTCAGTTTCCCCATCTCTGAAATGATTAACGTACACCCTCTTCCTACTTTATAGGGTGCCATAAAATGAGATAGAAGAAGAGAAAGCCTTTTAAAACAGGTCAAATTCTATCTAGCAGGAGAGTTTGATCAGCTGCTGGTATAATTATACCAATAAGGTGACCTAAATGTCAAAACTGATCATGCTATGATCCTGTCCTTTGCCTCAGGCAATTAGAGTTTCAGAATATATTTGACCCACCTAGTAGTTGGGGAATTTTGAGACCATTGTTTCCGTTGGAAGTAGGGATGAATGTGGTCTTAAGAAATGAAGCTTTTCAACTTTTCGGTATGTTTGAAATTTTTCATAATAAAATGTTGAAAGACTAAATCAAGAAAATAAAGCTCTTTCTTTTTTAAAAATATAGTTTTATTGATTTTTAGAGAGAGGGAGAAACTGCCTCCTGCACGCCCCCTACTGGGGATGGAACCCACAACCTGGGCATGTGCCCTGATAGAGAATGGAACTGCTGACCTTCTTGGGACTTTGCTCAACCAACCGAGCCACCCTGGCCCAGGGCTAAAGCTCTTTCTTAAATTCTAGTCCCAATAAAAATCTCACCATTAACACACTTACTATAGCCCTTTATTTTTTAAGCACTAAACTATAGGCAATAGAACCATCTCTTGAAATTCAGCATTTATATAAATCTCTTGAGCAGCTTCTCTTGGCCAGGCACTGTGTTAGGGGATACAGAGAAAGAAAGGAGGGAAAAAGAGAGAGCTTGGTCCTTTAGGCGACCACAATCTTCTGGGGAGACAGACTAATAAAGGAGAAACACCTAACACCAGAGAGAGAGGGAGTCTAAAGATTTCCTGGAGGGGGTTGGGAGTGAGCAATTAAGCTGAAGGATTTGATCAGGGGAAAGTAGGTAGTAAAATGAGGCCAGCACCATGGAAGGCAGAGAGATCATGAGCCAAGCAGAAGCAACGTGTGTGGGGGAGGAGGAGGAAGAGCCGGAAGAAGCAGCCATATGAAGGAGAGTCTCTTTTCTTTGGAAGGGAGTGAAATGTGGGGGTTGGACCTGAAAGTGCACACCATTGGTGGCTTTCCTTTTGAGGAACTGAGTAGGTGGGGGTTGAAAGGAGCCATTGCTGACAGGGAATGATAATACTAGAGAACAGCAGTGAAATGCACATTAAATAATAATTTGTAAGACTCTCAGTCCTAATATTGCATGGATTTAAACATGGGCTGTAGAAAGAACTGGAGAATAGAAACTGCCATTCCTTGAGACTTTGGAGGCACAATAAATGCCATTTGTTGCATACTTTGCCCTGTCGGGTAACCACATTAACCAGAAGCTGGCTTGCCACGTGTTTGGGCTATGTTTCAAAGGTGACTATACAAGCTCTGCAACTCCTTTTCCCTCCAAACCTCAGTGACCTTGAGAACATTTCCCTGGGGAGACCGGGATGGGCTTCACAATTGCAGGAGGACCAACAATGTAAAGGAGTCTCTGAATCTTAGGGTGGAGGAGGGATGAGAGTTGTCCAGATTTTCTGACGTGTGGCTGAGCTGAGGGTGCTGGATGCTGAGCAAGGGGTCTACAGCTGGGCCGTGAATGGGAGCAGAGCTGTGCACTTACCTGAGGAACACAAACGCCATGTCACCGGGAGGCCTGTGGCCATTCCTTCTGTGTAAGATGAACTTCATTTAAATCTACACTGTAATTACTCATACCATGAGCCACAGACAGCAATAGCAGTAAACATCAAAACAAAATTCCCTAGCAATTCCATTACCCCAATAAGACCATAGCCACTGTTCGCTATACTTTTTCAAGTCTAGCCATTATGCCTATAGGTGTTTCATGATTTTAACCAAGCATAAATACCTTTTAAAAAAAACTTAAAATAATTCCCAGATGCCAACATATTTGCCCTAATTGTTTTTAATAACTGCATAATATCCTACTGAGCAAATACATTCAAATTCACTAGTCTCAGTTGTTGGATATTGAGATGGCTTTCATTAGAAATATACTACCTGTATCTGTTTTAGGAGACCAACACATCTATTAGGAGCATTTAACTGATTTCTGTTTTTTACAATAATAGCCAGACACTTTCTTCACTTTTCTTTCTGAGGTTTGTGTGTATACAGGCCTAGATCAAGAGGATGTTTTCGGTGTTCTGGCTGTTGGGACTGCCAGGAGGGAGTGTGGTCTCTAGGATCAGGAGAAAGTGACAGGGAGAGAGGGCTAATGTCTCCACAAGGCAAGATTCAGGGCTTCCCAATCTGAGTCTTTGGCAGGGAGACCAACCTCCTTGGTGGACTTGAGACTGAGGAGTTTTCTGGGTTTCAAGACTTTCTGTTCTAAAACAAGGAAAGTCTCCCATAACTGGGATGAGGTGGTCACCCTAGACATTAGGGGGAATGAAGGAACTGAGAAAATAATAAATCATTCATATAAGCTAGCCCTGCATTATAAAAGCAGCAATTCAGGGAAAGCCTGCTCGTGCACGGCAATGGGACATTCATTCTTTATGTAGGCACCAAAACCGGATACTTATCTCAGGTTATTGTTCTGCTCCCAGGAAAACCATTTCTTCCTTTATTCAATAAATATGTATGCGACACCAGGCACTGTTCTAGGCACAAGACCCCTATTCTAGTGGTATTTCCATTCCTGTGTGTGTGTATTGGGAGAAGGGAAGCAGAAATAAATAAATAAAAAACATAAAATACATGGTGGTGGATATAATCAATGCAATGGCAGATGTAGGATGCATTATGGAATAGAAATTTCAGGGGCAGGGGTTTGCTACTAGCTTGGTGTGTGTGTGTGTGGGGGGGGGGAAAGGTTACTTTAAGAGCTGACAATTGAAGTAAACCAGTAACAGGAAGAGCTGGCCATGTGAAGACCCACAGGAGGCATGAGGGGCAGGAGGAGCAGCATGTGCAAAGGCCCTGAGGAGAACCCAGCTGGTTTTCTGGGAGGAACTTAGTGAGGAACTGTGTGGGTGTCGTGTGGGCATGGAATATGGACCTAGAAGCAGTCTTAGCAGCACCCAATCCGAGTTCCATTTTCACAAAGGTCGGTGATAAGGATGCTAAGGCCCACCTCATGGACCATAGTCTCCCGATTCCTAACCCAGCACTTTTCCCACCAAGCCATGTCACACTGCCATTCCTAGCTAGTTGGCTTGAGTACTTATTTTCTAACCTGTGTACAACTGCAAATAAGTCAAAGAGATTAATTTAGGTGTGAGAAAACTTAGAATTGTAATTGTCTGTGGATGGAAAGAAGGACCAAAATATTGGCCTCAAAGTGAAGAGAGGTACTTTGGGGTCCAGATTAACCTCCAGTGGAGGGAGGTGGGGAGGCGCTCCTAGCAATTCTGTACAGTGATGGCGAACCTCTGACACGCGAACTCATTTTTTGGTTGATTTTTCTTTGTTAAATGGCACTTAAATATATAAAATAAATATCAAAAATATAGGTCTTTGTTTTACTATGGTTGCAAATATCAAAAAATTTCTATATGTGACACGGCAACAGAGTTAAGTTAGGGTTTTTCAAAATGCTGACACGCCGAGCTCAAAAGGTTCGCCATCACTGCTAGGACATGCTTCCAGACCATTAGGACAAATTCTGCCGCTGGCAGAAGCTGAAAATGAAACTTGTCAGTAAGGTTGGCTGCTCTAACTGACCTTTCATCCGTGTCTGAACTTGTGCCAGGTCAGAGTGTGTGGGTGCGACAGGTCGAAGAGTCCAAGGTTTGGCCACAAACAGCCCTAAGAACCTAAAGGAGAGAAAACAGGCAGGTGCAACTCTAGATGTGCCAACTAAAGGAAGGTGGAGAAGGTTGGGGGACAAAGAGCAAAAGCACCTTTAGTGACCAATTCGAGGTCCGAGGCTGGAATCCAGCTCCTTCATCTCCTGCCCCCTGGGTGGGTGACAGCCACCACGGATGCAAAGAACTGCAGCGTGAGCCGTGATTTTGGAAACTCAAAGAGTTAATATATCAAAAACGAACGCAGTGGAGGAAGGAAAGACCACACCCACGGGAGTGGAGCAGGGAGCCAACTCCAAGCAGGAAAATCCCATTGGTATAGAAAAGACAGGGAGCCACCCCTGGGCGCGGCCTGCAGGGGGCAGGTGATCTCCAGAAAAGCAGGGGCAGGAGAAGCAGGAGCCGGTGCGGGTTCAGCAGCCGTCCACAGCCGCGGGAGCCCGCTCTGCGCCTCCGCCTGGTGCTG
>NW_005360124.1:10596901-10607220 GCF_000412655.1 Myotis brandtii | reverse complement strand
CCGACGGGCGGGCGGGTGGAAGGAGTGGCGCGCGGTGCCCTGCGAGCCCAGAGCTCGCTCCGTGCAGAGCGAGTGCCAGCTCCGGAGTAGAACTCGAGGGCTGGGCTGCGGGGGAAGCAGGAAGAATCCTGGCGGCCTGGGAGGAACGTGTTCCTAGAAGCCAAACAGGTGTCCCAGAAGCCGGGAGCCCTTGGGCGACAGCCGTCCAGGCTGTCGAGGAAGGGGACGAAGCTGTGCCCTCGCAAATCGTAAGAGATTGTTACTAGACTAGAACCTTGTCTATCAGGTGCCTGGCTTAGGCATTTACTAGCCTAGGCGCTTTGTAAATGTCTCATGGAAGGATTAACAGAGGAGGGGAAATTTGATCAGTGTTCTTTAGTCTCAGTGTATAGAATCAGCAAAGTACTAATTTCATTCATGTGATCATTCAACAGACAGTATGCTTACTAATGACTCAAACTAAACTTGGAATCCTAAAAGGATAGTCTGCAGAAATTATCCACCCCACTCCCCCAACACACACCCAGAGCCATTTGCATCACAGCAAGCAGTTCCATTTTAAGGTGCAAAATGTATCCTACCCCGTGTATCTTCTACACTTCCTTTTCCAAAATCAGGTTTCTACAAACAACACGGGTAACTTGATGTCTAATATTTACTGTTCATCACAGCAAGCAGTTCCATTTTAAGGTGCAAAATGTCTCCTACCCGTGTATCTTCCACACTTCCTTTTCCAAAGTCAGGTTTCTACAAACAAAACGGGTAACTTGATGTCTAATATTTACTGTCCCATATGCATTGGTGCTCACTGTAGTGGCCTGGCCAGTTTGATAAGTGAAAGGCATTCCATTTGTTTAGAAGAAAAAAATCCCTAAGCTGGGGATGGGATGTTTTTGAGCTTTCCCCCACCAGTTTGTTTAGCAAAAGTGCAGGTATTGTGACTTGTCAGCCTGAAGATGCTATTCCTGACTAAAAATTCTTCCGAGTCAGTGAGAGTTTTAAATAATGACTCTTACATTTGGGGATAACTAGACCTTGTTTTCTTATGGTGCTTAAAAAAAATATTCTCTGTGCATATTCAGGGAGCCTGCTCTAGTATTTCCAAGGTGATTGAACTCTCAGAGCTGCTCCAAATGGGGAGATTCCCATAAACCCCCAGACTGATGCACTGTTGCCTTGAGTACTTTACCCCCAAAGTTTCAGGGAACTCTTAGGCTCAAGGAAAGTCCCAGGAAGCCAATGAACAGAGACTGCTAAGCTGGGGAAAGGCCAGAGGAGTTTGCCTAACCACAAGGAGCTGTTCAACTATTAGGGTTCTTTTTTTTAAATTAATTTCCCGTATCCTGAATTTAAATTGGTAGGGTAGCAGGCAACAGAGTGAGTTTGAGGACTGGGTTTAACCAGTGGAGAGGAATAAGAAAAGGAAGTAATTTATCTAAAAAAAAGTTACCTTTGCTAGGTGTTGTACAGAAGAAGAATCAAAGAGAGTCTCGAATATGCAATTAGTAGTTGAGTCAGGAAGTCTATCCTAACTATGGGACATACTGAAGTAATAAATTTAGAAAAATGCCATTTCCCCACAAGATAACATTAACTAGGAGTTGAATGCAAAGGTGAGTTCATCAAGTGGCTTCAATTTGTGGTGTAAAATGCCCCCAGCACTGAATTGGTAACTGTTGACAGCTCTGCTCCGAAGTACAAAGCAGTTGATTTCTGACTGCATACAGGGATAATGTGCCATCGATATGTCAAGACTTGATTTCCCTCGTTTTCAAAGTGCGAATGCCTCTCCTTTAGAGCTGCTGGGATATTATCTTATTTACTTAAAAATTATATCTCCATGAAATAAATCTGAGGAATCATCATGGTCTTTACATTTTTACTGAGCTCTGAAAGCTGTTCTCACACCGTGGGATGAATCAGAGCCATCGAGGGTGCTTGTGACAGTGCTGGGGCCTGGGCATCATCCTCTGAGAAGGTGAATCTGTAGGCCTGGAGGGGGGCCCAGGAAGTGGCATTCCAACAACGGGCCCCGGAGGTTCCAACCCAGGTCATGGGTGGATTACATGTTGGGTAACCACAGTAAGTAGGTTGTGTGATAGAATCAGTTGTGTCGGGTCTTGGGAGCTTAGTTCTCCACTTTGAGCTCAGGTCTGGGGTAGCATCTCAGAGAGAGGGGACATGACTTCCTCTGTCCCTCTCTCTCTCTCCCTTCTAGACCTCATCCCTTATTTCATATAAATTCATTTTGGCTCAGAGAATGGCAATGACTCACTACTTTTAGTGCGTTAATTAAAGCTCATTCAAAATTAGGTTAATTAAAATTAATTCTCTAGTCAATATTTTAGTATGGGGCATTTTGAATTCAGAGTTAGTTTTTCTACTCAAGTGACATGTAGCTTTTCAAAAGAAAGACCCAGCCTGTATAATTCATTTGCAGATATTTAATTAATCGTGAGACGCTGTGTGCTCACATATTACTAAACTGCCTGATTCCACATGCAGCAGGGTCAGGTTGACTTTAAAGATACATAAAGATGCTTTTGGTCTTTTAAAATATTTTTATTGATTTCATAGAGGAAGGGAGAGGGAGAGAGAGATAGAAACATCAATGATGAGAGAGAATCATTGATCGGCTGCCTCCTGCACTCCCCACACTGAGGCTCAAGCCTGCAATCCGGGCATGTGCCCCAACAGGGAATTGAACTGTGACCTCCTGGTTCGTAGATTGACACTCAGCCACTGAGCCACACCTGCCAGGGAAGCTTTTGGCCTTTTAATGAACACTTACATGGAGGCAAGAGCAAGAAAGAGAATCATTTGGAGGTAATGTCCTGGGGTAGCAGTAGCAAGTCCTGTGGAGAAACAGAGACCTGGGTTCAAGTTCGGTCTTTACCGTTTACCTGCTCACTTACAACCTATATGAATTTGATCAAGTTATTAACAATTTATTTCCAAGTAATCTTATGTATAAAATATTACTATAGTCTACCTCATAGGGTCGTTGAGAAGATTAAATGAGTTAATAGTTGCAAAGTACATAGATTAATGCCTTGCATATAGCCCATGCCCAATAAACACCAGCAGTTATTATCAGCAATTTAGATGGAGATAAGTGGACAAAATTGGTAGCTATTTATGTCAAGTCACCTGGATTTGATGATAGGGTTGGGAAGATATTTGTGAATGTCTTCAGTTGTGTGGTGGGATACAGATTGGCCAGTGATAGAAAAAGCTTGATGAAGGAAGCCAAAATTGAGCTGGACATTAAGAACACACAGGATGTGGACATGCAGAAAAGGGTTAAATGGCACTGGTGAAGGGAATGAGGCAATGTTCTTTATTTCCTGAAGCTATTGGGAGGACCAAGAGTTGTATTTCACCTGACAATGCATCACCATCTTGCTTTGCCAGTTCTCACAGTGAAAATCACACATCATAGTGGTTCTGAATCATCCTTTCCTTCTGCTTTGGCAAGTGGATACCCATCTTCCTTGCCAAGCTCAGAACCCCAGAGTATGCAGTGAACTTGAAGAGGGAATTTGGGCTAAGCCCTCCCTTCTGAAACTGCCAAATCAGAGCTTTGCTGTCATTAGAAACGTGTTCATGCCCAAATATCATGTTATTATCTTGTAAATTCCTACTTTCCGGAAGGCAGATTGTTTTGTTTAAAATGCTCATGGCAGGAACTGTTGGTTACCCATTCAATAGCTATAACCCCTGCTTCCTTATTAGCGCATCTGACTTTGATCTGCTTGTAATACACAGATACATCGTGGGGTAAGCCAGTCTTGGTCACCATAATCTCATTTGCTGGATACTTCTTTTCCCAGCTTCCTGGTCGCTCAGGGTGGCCAGGAAGACATTCTGCCATGAAGGAAGTTGGCTCAAGGCTTCTGGGAAATATTTCTCTCCCTAATCAGTGGATACAGATGTGGGAAGAGAAGTCCTTTCTATTTTAATGCTCTCACGTGAGGAGCAGAGCTGCTGCTGCCACTGTTCACCTCCACCTAACCCCACCTCTTTTCCTTCTGGCTATCACTGTTGTCTGCGTTTATGTTTTCCAGTTAATCCCTTCACCTTTTTCCATCCAATCCCCCCTACCCCTCCCCTCTGACAGTTGTCAGTCTGTTCCATGTATCCATGCCTGTTTGTTTTGTTCACTAGATCCCACTTATTAGTGAGATCATATGGTACTTATCTTTTTATCTGACTAGTTTATTTCATGTCTGAACCTCAGCATCCTTATTTATAAAATGTGGACAATAATAGCACCGTGAAGGAGTTGTGAGGCAGATGAGATGTGTGTAAAGCACTTGGCGCATAGTAGTTGCTCAATAACTATTGGCCATTGTTATTATTTTTCTTTCACTGAAGTAATGATTTCATTTTTGCCTTTGATTATACTTAGCTTAATAGAATGTTCTCACTCACTGAATTGATTTAAAGTTCTTGAAAAATGGGAGGACAACTGGAGAGAAGGTAACGTTAATTGTCATACTGTGTGTCAGATACTTAGCCAGATTCTTTGTACACTGACAACCCTAGACTAAATATCATCATCATCATCATCGTCGTCATCATCATCATCATCGTCTCTGCTTTACAAATGAGGAAATGGAGGCTTAGTGAGTTCTCTGACTTAGAGAATGTCTCCCCTCTGAAGTGGCAAAGCCAAGATTCACACCCATGCCTGTCTTATGTCCAAGGCCCCTGCTCTTTCTAGCAGTCCCTGCTGCCTCTTGTCATGAGGAGGGCTGAAGCTCTTTTGTGTTAGGGCCCCTCAACATAGTCTTATTGTTTTGACACAAAGTAGGTGGTCAGGAAAGTACATGGAATGTGATGTATAAAACAAAGACACTCATGAGAGATGTGGAACAAAACAGACATTTCTAATTCCAGAGAGGTAGTTAAAAGCACAATTGCACTTCTTTGAGGCTTTGAAGCACCATTGCTGGCGTGGCTGGAGTTTGCTGCCCTTCCATTTGTGTAAAGTTGTCTGTTGATTTCTGGAATTTCTTGGCAGCCCTGATTGATCTGGTGCTGTGGCTGCAGGCAGCCGAGGTGCTGGTGTATCTGACACACGGCTGCTGCCTGAAGGATCTGACAGTTGCAGAGATGGGCAGTATCTCCTGCAGGCTGATGGCATGCCCACTCACTTACAGGCATTGATCTGATGATTTAGGGATAAGGACCAGCTGGACTTCCCTCACCTGCAAGAAAATCAATCCAATCAGTCATATATTTACTATGCATGTTTCTGTAGAAAGGATTTAAGGCAGTTCCAAAGAGCATAGGCAGATAGTGATGCTTTTATACATTTACAGGGAGAAGAAAAATTCAATCGTTGACATGAAACAAAGCTAGGAATTATATATAAAATGCATGGTGGGCCCTGGCCAGGTAGCTCAGTTGGTTAGAGTGTCTTCCTGATATGCCAAAGGTTGCAGGTTCCATCCTTAGTCAAGACATATTACAAGAATCAACCAATGAATGCTGGATGGGTGGAATAACAAATTAATGTTTCTCTCTCTCTCTCTCTCTCTCTCAAATCAATTTAAAATTTTTTTAATTCATTGTGCCAGCTGATAAAGGGATATGTGTTACCTAATTAACAATATCTGTACTAAAAGCAACTGCTCAAGAAGAACACATCTATTTTTCATGCTGCATTCAGACTGGAATTTCTCCTAGATAGACACTGTGTCTTATAATTATGTTTAACAACTTTCCTACTCAAGGTAGAGTTTTGTAGGGTCACCTCTTTTGAGCACCTATGACTTGAACTGAAGATGTGACAAAAAGTAGGGGCCCATATATCTATTCTGTAGGGCTGAGGCTATGGGGAGGGGTAATAGGAGGTGATCCAAGTACCTAGGTCTTGGCTGATCTGAAAAGACCTGAAGATATATTTTATTATTATTATTTTTTAAATCTTTATTGTTGAAAGTATTACATATGTCCCTTCCCCTCTCCCCCATTAACCTCTCCCAGCCTGCCCACGGCCCCAGCCCAGGCCTTCACCCTCCTATTGTCTGTGTCCATTGGTTATGCATCTATGCATGCAAGTTCATTGGTTGCTTTCTACCCCCGCCCCCCCCCCCCTATCCTCTGAGGGTTGACAGTCTGTTTGATGCTTCTGTCTTTTTTTTTTTTTTAAATATATTTTATTGATTTCTTACAGAGAGGAAGGGAGAGGGATAGAGAGTTAGAAACATCGATGAGAGAGAAACATTGACTAGCTGCCTCCTGCACACCCCCTACTGGGGATGTGCCCGCAACCAAGGCACATGCCCTTGACCGGAATCGAACCCGGGACCCTTCAGTCCGCAGGCCGACACTCTACCCACTGAGCCAAACTGGTCAGGGCGATGCTTCTGTCTTTGGATCTATTTTTGTTCATCAGTTTATGCTGTTCATTATATTCCACAAATGAGTGAGATCATGCGATACTTATCTTTCTCTGACTGGCTTATTTTGCTTAGCATAATGCTCTCCAGGTCCATCCATGCTGTTGCATGTGGTAAGAGATCCTTCTTTTTACAGCAGCATAATATTCTACTGTGTAGACGTACCACAGTTTTTTAATTCACATATCTGCTGGTGGGCACTTAGACTGTTTTCAAATCTTAGCTATTATAAATTTCACTGCTATCAACATAGGGGTGCATATATCTTTCTGGTTGGTATTTTTATTTCTTGGGATATATTCCTAGAAGTGGGATCACTGGGTCAAATGGAGAGAAGGTTCCCTTTTTGGAGATAGACTTTAGGATGTCACAGGCAGGGCAGAAGCATGTGTCCTTCTGCACTCCTCCTAAAAGTAGTCCTGTCAATGGAGTTTTGCTGAACACCAAGAGGCAGGAGCCTGAGTAGTTCTCCTGGGCAACAGCCTGGAGTGCCACTGTTTTGTGTTGTGTGTAAAATGCAGAAGCACGTGCCTTTATTAATAATCCAGCTTTGAGGATGTTGAGGAGCTTAACCAGAGATTACTCAGTAATTTTAAATCCATTTACATTGGTGAGAAATGCTCTTCTCTTCCTAGAAGTTGTGCCAGTTTTAAGTCTGCTTGTCTTTCATTTCGCTTGTGCTTAAGTTCATTCTTTAAAGCTCAATTCAAGTGCTCTCTCCAAAATATTTTTACTACTTCCCTACCCCAAAGTGACCTCTCCCTCCTATAAATGTCTCTCTTATTGTCATTCTTCTTATAGACTACTTATATACATTTGCTGACCATGTACCTTATTTGTATATATTTTCATCCAAATTGATTATAAGTTCCTACTCACATGACATAAGAAGAAAAGAAGGAAATATTTACTTACGTCTTAGCAAGCACAGGGCCTTGTGAATAGTGTAGGTACTCAATAAATGTTAAATGAATGAATGCTCCACAAAATTATAGAAATTGCTGTACAATTTGTCTTAATTTTGTTGAGAATATTTTAAAACAAATTTGCATATACTTTAGAAAGTAAAACATTGCATGTAATTATATCTTGTCTCAAAGTGATTTCTATTACACAAAATGCAGATGTTTGAAAGTTGTTAATTATGTTGATTAAATCTATTCTGGTTATAAAATTATGTTACTTTTTAAAAATATATTTTATTGATTCTTTACAGAGAGGAAGGGAGAGGGATAGAGAGTTAGAAACATCGATGAGAGAGAAACATCGATCAGCTGCCTCCTGCACACTCCCCACTGGGTATATGCCCACAACCAAGGTACATGCTCTTGACCGGAATCGAACCTGGGACCCCTGAGTCCGCAGGCCGACGCTCTATCCACTGAGCCAAACCGGTTAGGGCAATTATGTTAATTTTTAATAAAATATCTTTTTTATTGATTTCAGAGAAGGGAGAGGGAAGAGAAAGATAGAAACATCAATGATGAGAAAGAATCATTGATTAGCTGCCTCCTGCATGGCCCCCTAATGGGGATCGAGCCTGGAACCCAGGAAATGATGAGAAAGAATCATTGATTAGTTGCCTCCTGCATGGCCCCCTAATGGGGATCGAGCCCGAAACCCGGGAAAGTGCCCTTGACCAGAATCGAACCTGGGACTATTCAGTCCGCAGGCCAACGCTCTATCCACTGAACCAAACCAGCTAGGGCAAAATTATGTTACTGTTAAAAGATGTTGTTTTATGTCAAAACACAGAAATCAGCAGTTACTTTTATTTTTTATTTTTTGCACTCCATTAGGTATGTAATGCCTTTAAGCATTCATTCTACTAATATTGAATACCTACTCTATGCTGTGTGTTTAACATGTTAAAGAACTGGAGTCTGTGGCCAATGATGAGATCACAACACATTCCCTTCACAGTGTATTACGATTTACCACTTAAAGCCAAATGCTCAGTGTCACAGGGCAAAGGGCTGTACTCCATCAGTGAATACAATTATAAGGAGCATATTCTTTCCAGAGAAATTGTTAATAGCTTGCCCAGTGCTATTCAGCCAGGAAGGAAGGGAGTTGGGATTGGAATCTAGATGTTTCCTCTCCGGCATTTATTATCTCTCCAGATTTCATTCAAAGTCTCTGGTTACCATTTCAGCCACCTGAGCACTTAACTGTCTCAGCTCTGCCTTCTTCCTTGCTGTGCCTTTGAATCCTAGACAAAGAAAGCCATCTTCACCTGCAGCCAAGTCTCAGGTTCCTGCTAGTCCTGTTAGTCACCTCCTGGTTCTTCCCCACGGAAGCTGTGTCACCTTTTTCTTGATCTTTTCCCTCAGCACTGTTTGATGTGCTCTTGTCAATAAAGCTATTTTTACATCTGGGTTCTCAGCACTCATGCAACTCAAAGTCTAGAAATACTCCCAACCTACAGCCATCCCACAATCCCAGGCTTCCTCAAACAATGCAAAAATGGTGGCTCTCAAACTAATCTAATCGATATGCATATATCTGAATTTACAAAACGGATTAAGAAAGGATATACATGCACTTCACAAAAGAGTTGGTAAGAAGGGATTTTTTTAAAATTTATTTTTATTGTTGACAATATTACAGATGTCTCCCATTTTTTCCCTCCCTTTACCTTCCTCCACCCAGCTCCTGCCCCACCCCAGGCCTTCACTGCACTATTGTCTGTGTCCATGGGTTATGCATATATGCATATAAACTCTTTGGTTAATCTCTCCCCCCACCCCGTCCTTCCCTCTGAGATATGCTTGTCTGTGTAGTCTGTTCCATGCATCCACGCCTCTGGACCTATTTTGTTCATGTAGACCAATAGAGATAGATTCAAAAGGGACCTCGGGTTCTTCTTATTCTGTTAACCAGTCATCTATTAATCTCCTTGCTACCTCCTTTAATTGTTGCATTGTCTGCATATGGATATTTCTATGAGGTTCATAGCTTTCATCAGACCTCAAAAAAGAGTAAATGATCTCAAATTGTCAAAACCTCAGATCATGTACTCTTGCACTTCAAATAGGACTATTCACCTGTACAACATTCATGTCCATCTTTTGTATAAATGGCTTCAGTGATTAATATACCAGAACTGAATTGATCTACCCATTCGGTGCTAATCATGTCACTTTTTTTTTCTATTTCTAAAATTTTAAGAGAATCAGTTTGAGCCATACCCACACAATTATTGGAAAGTCCATTATCAGTCACTTTGGGATTTCTCTTTTCTTTCTTTCTACTCTACCAGGATTCCCAGAGCCTTTTATGATCTAAGAGTTGGTTGCTTTCCAGATAGTGATTCAATGTTTATGATATGCCAGGTCCTAGTTCTTGTTCTGGGGCTAGAGCTTGTTGTTGGGGAACAAGACAAAGCTGCTGCCCTCGTGGAACTTGCTTTCAGTTTTTAAGGGGGATCTTCATATGTGAAGCTTTGGCTAAGGCTTTGGTGGCCATGGCTGCCCTTGTCCTTTGTGGCCACATGATGCTGCAACTGGGTGCTGATCCCAGCCATCTGTCTGTTATTACTACTCTGCCCTGTCCAGGCTGGATATGGCCTTCACCAAGGCCAGCTTAGTAGCAACTCTGTACCCCTAGGCTCAGCCTGTTCTAGAACAACTCATACAGACCCCTGTGGTCACACTGGTCTTAATATTTGGCTTCCCCTCTGGAGAAGAACAATGTTTCATTCTTTCTTGGTGCATCCAAGGCACTAAAAGAACAAAGTACAAGATAAAGTCTCAACTGGTCACTCAACTACAATGGTAACCTTTAAAAGTGTTCCATGGTGCCCTAACCGGTTTGGCTCAGTGGATAGAGCGTCGGCCTGCGGACTGAAAGGTCCCAGGTTCGATTCCGGCCAAGGGCATGTACCTTGGTTGTGGCACATCCCCAAGT
>NW_005360124.1:10559310-10596859 GCF_000412655.1 Myotis brandtii | reverse complement strand
TCTTCGATGTTTCTAACTCTCTATCCCTCTCCCTTCCTCTCTGTGAAAAATCAATAAAATATATTAAAATAAAATAAAATAAAAGTGTTCCATGGTACATTTAAATTATGATTTTAAAAGTTTGATTAGTTAAAATATTAGTAGCACATCTCTTATATTAAGCAGTTGTGCATTCGGATACTATCACATGAATAAAAAGAAAATAAATTTGGGTATAAGTCATCTTCTTGCATTGCATTTGGCTTCTTGCCTATGACACTGGATTATAAGCTTGGAGACAGGAGCCACACTGATGATGATAGTGAACATGTATTGGACGCTTGTTATGTGCTAGGTCCTGTGCTGAGTGCTTTGCAAAGCCCAATCCTCCTGATGATTGCTTTATGAAGTGAAACTGTTCTCCTTATGTATAGGCAAGAAAATTGAGGCTCAGAGTGTTAACATTAACCCTGGAAATAATATCTGATGACTATACATTGAATGAATTTTCTCTCTCCTGAAACCATCGTGTAGCTCTTTGTTTTCAAATAGTCAAATGGCCAACTTACAGTAGCTTCCGTTACTTAAATTGTTAATACAGATTCAATCCTTAAGATTAAAGAGAAGGACTAATTCATCTCTTCTGATGCATTTTCTGAACTTGAGCAATTAATGTTAATCTTCTCTCACAAGATCTTACTTCATGCACGACATTGTTTCCTAACTTTTTAAAAGCCACACCCTTTCCTTTGTGAAAACATTGTTTAGTTGACGGTGTCACATTAATTACATTAACTTTAAATTTAACTTCTAATTGAGATCTGTTTCTCAAAGCCTTTTGACTATTGAAGTTGGTGCCTCTGCATATGAAATACTAATCTTCCCCATGAATTAGTGATCTATGCACTAATACAACTGAAGCCATTTTCCAAAAAATACCTGTCACATCTTCCGGGTATGATCCTGCTCGGTTGGCATCACATGGGACCTGTCTCTATAGTCACAATGCTCTTTCTCTTCTCTGTGTTACTGGTTTTTAAAAACTACTTTGATAGAGTGAACCTTTCTCAGTAAACCCCACCTGAAAATCCGAGCTTGTTAGCAAGCTATTGATTCATGAGTTTAAAAATAAAATCTTTGAAAGCTAAAGCAGTTACAAGGTGATTCTGACTTAAAGGAAGTTCTTCTAGGCTTACACATGATGTAGGAATTTCAAAATCCTGAGATTCCCAAACAAGTTAAACTGACAGCAAAAGCGTATGCTATGACCATTCAGCCCCCTCCGTGCACATATAAGACCCATTTCTGGAAAGCCATATTAAAATTCAGAACCCAAGTAATACTTAAGGGTTGGGGATGTGGAAAAGAATTTTTACTTTCCACTTTATAACTTTTTGTATTGTTAGTTTTGTTCTTGTTTTACTTTTATAACTTAACATAAAACTCACCCTTGGAAAGTGTGCAATTTAGTGTCATTTATTACATTAACAAAGTTGTGTAACCATCACCGCTATCTGATTCCAGAATATGCTTATCAACCCAAAGGACAACCCATTAACCATGAAGCAGTCATTCCCTATTCTTCCCCCCACTGCCACCCCTCAGCAACCACTAATTTGCTTTCTGCCTCTATAAGTTTGCTATTCTCGATGTAAATCATGCAAATGGACATATATAATATGTGACCTTTTGTGCCTATTTTTTTTTCCCATGTAGGATAATGTTTTCAAGGTGTATCCATATTGCAGTATGTGAGAACTCCATTCCTTAGTCGATGGACATTTGAATGATTTCCACCTTTGCCTATTGTCAACAGTGCTGCTATGAACATCTGTGTACAAGTTTTTAAAACTAATTTACTCTTTAAAATCTTTTTATGGCTATTTATTGCTTACCTAGGGGATAAATCCAGGCCTGGCCTTGCTGACTGCTTGCCCAGTCTTCTGTGTTGTTTATGCCTTTGCGTCTTTGTCTCTGTTCCTCCTGCACCTTTCA
Organism: Myotis brandtii; assembly: GCF_000412655.1. NCBI lineage: Eukaryota > Metazoa > Chordata > Mammalia > Chiroptera > Vespertilionidae > Myotis > Myotis brandtii. The sequence goes on along the minus strand of NW_005360124.1, from coordinate 10,594,885 downwards.
TCTGCTGGATTAATACCTTGCAAGACCAATTAAGTGTCCCTTTCTCAATGAGGTCATTACTGACATCGCGCCAGCCCCTCTGTTGACAGGCAGAGCTAAGTCCTGGCTCCTTTGTGCCCCACTTTCTGCTTGGCGCCTCTTTATGGCTCTTACTTTATCTCATGAGTCTTCCCTTTAACCCAACTTTGAAGGCAGGGGCTAAGACTTTATCACTTTCAGATCCATGACTCTTAGCACATGGTGGTAACGCAGATGAATATGTGTCAGATAAATGGTGCTTGGATTTTTTTCACCACAGGTAGCCAGGTGGGAAAAATTCACTTTAGGAGTCAGCAAAATGTATAGTTTGCTAAAAATATCTCCCAAATAACCAATTATTAAATAAGAACTTTGGGTATTTCTAATATGGAGCTGAATACAACATATTTGGTTACTGGGTGCTGCTGTTAGTTTCATGTCCTACTGAATGATTAAGAACCCTGGAAGAGTAGATTTTATTGGAATTCTGAGACCTCAGAAAGTTCTCAAATGCCTTTATCATGGACTATGTTGAGGATCTGGAATAATGTAGATTATAAAGGCCTGCTTACTCCCTTTGGTGTTTATATTATCATTTGTTACATGTTCACATCTTCATAAAATGGCAATTTACTGAAACTGTTGTTTGTGAATTGCCACTTAAAATTTTCAGTCCTGGAACATGGTAGAGCCTGCATAAACAATGGCTCTTATGGCCCATCTCCTGTCCCTCGCAGTGCTTAGTGCTTTAGCACAAAATCAGCATTCACTAAATGCTTCGGGATGGATAGAATGGACTGCTGTGCTCTGTGCGCTATTCCCTCTGGGGCACAGGTAGTCCTGGCCAATATGTGTGAGGGTGCACACAAGAAGTTACATTGTTAAGGTCTTCACAGGGTGGGGCAGATTTTTCCTCTGTGCTATTTCACCTAGAAGTCGTGTTCCTCCTGCCATTGGCAGGGTGGTCTCATGGATGCCCTGACCCTTTTTTGAAATGCAAAGCACAGAAGCCACTCCAGGTCCCTAGCCTGGTGGGGGCTTGTGAACCTCCTTAAGCTCCAGCTCAGTGTGGACTCACTCGCCCTGTGTAACAGTGTGCTTCGCATTCCTAAGAACTGATAATAGCTGAGAAGGAACAAAACCTTTCACGAGTTAGGGGTAAATGGTTAGCAAAAAAGGGGCAGGTCCTGCCTTATTCTCACTCAGAGTCAATAATCAAATAAGCATCGGTATGTATATAATTTCTAAAACAGGAAAAGTGCAGAGTGCTGTGGAAGTGTGGGACCAGAGGACATGGCTTATCTTGAGGAGATAAATGCTATTTGAGCTGAGTCTGAAGGTTAAATGGGAGCTGACTAGGTAGAAAAAGATGAGGGCAAGGCTTGTGCAAAGACCCAGCAAGGAAGAGGAACTAGGAACAGGTGTGGGATATTGCTGAAGATGGAAAAGGAGGGGGTTGAAGAAACAAATGAAGCCAGGAAGATAAACAATGGCCATTATTGTTGACGTTAGGAAGACTTACATGGGTGGAGAGAGAGGGTGGCGATTGGCTGGGGTTTGGAATGGGAGGAAGATAAGGACATGCAGAGAGTGACCATAGACAACTCTTTTGAGATAACAAATATCTAATATTTTTATTCATCATATGGATACTAAAGTGCCTTCAACAGTAATAAAATACAAATGCATTACTTATGTTTTATTTCCCTAGGTAAGGACTTTTGTACAAACATTTGCACTGATAAAAGTTATGTAAGCATGCTGGTACTGCCCATTTGCAAATATCTGAGTGGAAGCCGAAGTACTGGCATCCTGCATGCGCCCGAATTAAAATGAGTTGCAGCCTCCTTAAACATTATTTTACTATCTTATCTCAGAAGTATAATTTAGCATCTCACTGCACTGGAAGTCTTGTTATTTAGTCAGAGTGAAGCTCTTTTCATTTCATTAAGATCAAACAGGGAAGGCATAATTCTTCAATAAATTTGAGATTATTTTGAAATTAAAACAAACAAAGCCAGATAAGACGGTCGAACCAGATGTTTTCTGTATTAAAAAATACATTTTGGTTCTAGGGAATCATTTTTGGACTCTGCCTTCTCCAAGGGTTTGAGGAAACCTCACCCTCTTCATCCTTGCTGGGCGGATGACTGTACCAGAAACTTTAATCCGGCTAAAAAAGCAACATATAAATGACTCATATTAAGGAGGAAAACTACACCCCTCATCCGTATGAATGGGGGCCTGTGCAATCATTCATTTTTTCTTTCTCTGTAGGAAGAAGAAAAACAAGACTAATTCTAGATATGCCACTGGGATTAGAATAAAAATAAAAAAACTATAGGTGTAATCTAGATAGTATTGGATGCTGAAAACATGCCATGTCATTGGGTAGATAGAGTGAGACGACAGTAGGAAGAAAAGATGTGGAAAGGAAATGATGTGGCAATTATGGCAATAGAACCACACACCAGTTTACATTTTTCCATGTCTTTGGGCTTCTCCAGCTCTTTTTTCACATCCTGAACACCCTTCCCCCTTTTTCACCCCAATATATACCTTATCCATCACCTCCTCAAAACAACAACAAAACAAAACAAGACAAGACAACTGATTTTCTAATCTCTCGAAATGTTCTCCCTTCTCTGGAGTTTTCCAGCTCCGTCGGTAGTGCCAATTTGGCCATGAGAGAAACATGTCACCAGTTTCCTATATGCCCGTAAATTTTATTCCCTCAGCTGAAAAATAAACTCTTGAAAGATGAGGGTTATTTCTTACACATTTAGCTGAATCCTTAGCAATTTGATCGCATCTGTGTACATGTAAACAATCTGTACCGTCTTGGGCTGTTATCGGTTGAAATACATTACTGAACATGAGAAAAGGTAAGCTAAGAAGCATGCTTTTTACTTTTTTCACATTTACTAATTCTCTCTGTTTTTATTGAAACAATTGAGGTTAAGTGAAGACATCATGAGTTTCTTTAGCTTGCACCTGCTAGACTAAGGGTACTTTCCTACATAACCACAATACCATTATCACACTTTAGAAAATGAACAATAATTTCCCAATATCCTTTCATGATTCATAATCCATGTTCAGATTTTCCCAACTGTCCCTATCACTTCTTTATAGCTCAAACGAAAAACAGAATCCAATCAAGGTTTATGAATTTATTGTTATGCTTCTTTTGTCCTTTTAAAAATATTTTCTTACTGATTTTTAGAGAGAGGAAGGGAAAAGGAGAGAGAGAGAAACATAGATGCAAGAACGAAGCATTAATCAAGTGTCTCTTGCACCCTCACTGCCAGGGATTGAGGCTTAAACCTGGGCATGTGCCCTGCCTGGGAATCGAACCAGCAACCTTTTAGTGCACGGTACCACGCCCAACCTACTGGGCAACACCAGCCAGGGTTCTTTTGTCTTTTTAAACATAGAAGTCCCTGTTTGGGGGGTGGGGGTTGTATATTTCAAAAAGCATATTTTAAGCAACTTCCTGTCAAATCTTGGGGTTTCTCCTCCCCTCCTCTGTGTGCAAGGATTTGATTGGCATGCATCTGCCACAGGCCCTGGGCATGCACAGGTGTGACCTTCACATATGACCCTAGGAGATGCTTGCAGTTTTATGGATGTGTTTGGATCCTGCCCGTAGGTGTGATGGTCAGTGTCACTTAACCAGCCAGCAAGCTCAGCTGGCCTGACAGCATCAACAGCTCAGCAATTTCTTATCCTTGTTGTATTCCCCGGTAACTCTCACGAAGTAGTTGAAAAACAACCCAAACTTAGCATTTTTATAAAATGTTGTAATAGTTCTTGGAAAATTGGTGGGCAAGTGAAAATGTGCTGCTATCAAAGTAGCTCCTTCTCACAGCTGTGTCCCAGTGACCCAATGGAGAGAAGAGAGATGAATTGTAAATCAGACACACAGAATGAAGCATAAAGATTTTTTCCCCCTTTAAAACTAGGAAATATGACATTAAACACCAATCTCTGGTTGCCATAAAAATAGGACAAGAAAGTTGGACTAGACTCCCAGGTTTGACTAATGAATGCTGTGTTCATGAAAACACATAATTTTCCCTGAGTTCTTTTTTAAATGCATTTTATTGATTTTTTTACAGAGAGGAAGGGAGAGGGATAGAGAATTAGAAACATCGATCAGCTGCCTCCTGCACACTCCCTACTGGGGATGTGCCCACAACCAAGGTACATGCCCTTGACCGGAATTGAACCTGGGACCCTTGAGTCCGCAGGCTGACGCTCTATCCAATGAGCCAAATTGGCTAGGGCTCCCTGAGTTCTTGAAATGAATTAAGTGCAGTAGCTTTTTTTGGGGGGGGGGAGGTGAAAGAATATTTGTATATATTAATTTTAAAGATTATAGAATCTAGATTGGCAAGAATGGCTCTCCATGTACTATGTAAAAGATACAGCAGAAATCAAAGAATAGAAATGAAAATGATGGGCTACTCAGAATCCTTTGTGGGTCTTTCTTCCTAACTCATCTGTGAAATGGGTATGGGGTGTGCTCCTCCAGAAAGGATTTTTATTTTCTTCTGTAGGGACTATTGGGATCACATGCATTTCATCTGAGCTTAGTATTTATGTCTCCTCTCTCAGCTTAGAGCCTCTTTTTAGTTTTTCCCTTTAAAACACACACACAAAACCTTTATACTTTTCCTATGTTCTGCATGTGCTACCTAAAAAGTCTTATACAGAATATAGTTATTATGTAGCTGGAGGACCCTTCAGAGTATCTTGCCCATTATATTTATGGCAGCAGAAATTGCTAACATTATTGAATGCTTATTCTATGCCAGACATTTTTTGAGCATTTTTCTTGTGTTATTTAACGAGCACAACTTTATGAGGAAGGTAGTATTTTTAATCTCATTTTATAAGTGAGGAAATGGAGGCCCAGGGAGATTAAGTAACGAGTTGCCAATATTATACAGCTGATAAATGCTAGAACTGGGTTTTGAAAAAAAAATACCTAAAAAGAATCTATGCATATGATAGGAAATTCCAAGTACACAAAATGATATGAAGTGGCTCATAAGTACCTTTCCTTTTTCTGTCCCTGAGATGTGACATTGCCCTTCCCAACAGGCAATCATCACTACCAGTTCTTTGCTAGACATAGTGTATTTTCCTAGAGACAGTATACAAAATACACAAGCTAATATACATATTATATATTAAAATACTTATATAATTTTATATATTAATTTTCCCCCACAAATGGTAGATATATCTACACACACACACACACACACACACACACACACACACACATATATATATATATATATATACACACACACACACAGATTTTGGACATGGTTTCATATCAGTACATAAAGATTTGCCTCATTTTCTCACTCTTCCAATTATTCATTTTGTGGTGATTTGCTACAGCAGCCATTGCAGTCAACTGAAGGCTTGACTGGGGCTGAAGGGTCCACCTACAGCATTCAAGTTCATCCACATGACTGTAAGCTGGTGCTTACAGTTGTTGGCAGCCATCTTTGGTTTCTCCCCATGAGAACTTCTCCCAGGGCTGCTTGAGTGCCCGCATGATGTGCCTGGGGGCTTCCCCCAGAATAATGACCCAAGAGTGAAAGCTGGTGGAAAGCATTCTCCTAAAGCAGCCTTAGAAGTCACAGCATGTGAACCCTTCGTTCCAAGCACATCGCTAAGTTTGGCCCATCTCAAGGTTGGGGGAGGGAACTAGAGCCCACCTTTTGAAGAGAGGAATGTCAAAGAATTTGTGGACATATTTTAAAGCTACCACATGGATGCTTGGAATGTGAGTTGTGGATGGAGCCTCTTCTTCACCCTGAATAGGAATTAATTTTACAACATCCCCGACAGATGGTCAGTCAGCCTCTGCCTGGCACTTCCAACCATGAGGCGCTCACTATGTTGTGAGTCACTGAGTTCCATTTATATCAATTGTTAGAAGCTTCTTTTATTCATGAAATTGAAAATCCCATTGCTGCGTATTCCATTATTGAAGCTAGTTCCCCTGCTCTAGAATGGCATTTTTAGGTGATGGTTTTTCCATTATTTGCAACAGTGGTAATCTTGACTTCTTTCTTCTTTAGACAAAATAATGTCAGTTCTACTCAGAATCTCCTCTGAAGTTTTGATTTCAGGATTTCCCCACATCTTAGTCACCTTCCTATAAAACATTTCAATTCAGTACATCCCTCCACAACGAAAAATCAGTAACTAGTCCTTTATCCCAGTCTAAGCCTGAAAGGACATGACAAAGCAGTCCTCTCTTTGCACAGCAGTGCACGACCGAAAGAAATGACCATGAAGCCTGGCAGAGTGACTCAGTGGTTGATCGACCTATGAACCAGGAGGTCATGGCTCGATTCTCAGTCAGGGCACATGCCCAGGTTTGGGGCTCAATCCCCAATATGGGGCATGTAGGAGGCAGCCAATCAATGATTCTCTCATCATTGATGTTTCTATCTTTCTCCCTTGTCCTCTGAAATCAATAAAAAATATATTTAAAAAAATGACCATGAAAATTGAAATCTTGCAAGGTACAATCATACTTGGAGATATTACAGGTTTGGTTCCAGATGACCACAATAAAGTGAGTGTCCCAAAGAAGGAAATTATAATGCTTTTGCCGATGGAAGGGATTGCCTTTATTATGTAAAAAATGCAACATCTATGAAGCCCAATAAAATGAGGTATGCTTGTAATCGTAACAATCATTGGGAAAAATTACAATTATTCTGACACCTTTAGAAACTTCTGTTAAAACATTAAAATTTCCCTTTCAGATCTAAATACATGGAGAAATTAAAAAATAGTGAAACTAGTGTTCATTTAGTATACTGTAATCTAAAACATAAGAAACAGAGAATTAAAGTGTTTTATTTCTTTATTAATAAAACTTAAAAGTAGTTTGAACAGTGCTTGCCTTTTTCTTTTCATCATGTAACTTATAGAGTGAGCACCTTTTGTTTGCCTTGGCACATTCTCACCCTGCTTTATAAATTTGAATTCGCTTCCAATATTTCATCCTTTGAACTCTCACTGTGGTGAAATATCTCTAAGATATTGTGCCAAGAGTTCTTTTAATGGGAGGTGTTTTCATTTTGCTAGTGTCACTTCTGAGATATCTTCATTCACTGTCATCTGTTATGTCAATGAGTTCACCTCCGCTAAGTTTCTCTGGCTGTAGATCTAGTTTCTTGAATGGTGGCTATGTCAATGTTCCATGGCCAACTATTTCTTCTATAGCTCCATTTATGTTATATTCAAATTTTACTTCTCGTGTCATCACTTTTTAGTTCTTTGGTGTACTTTGTTAAGCAGCTCATTCTTCCAACTATTCATTTTTGTAAAATGCACGAGTTTATTGCTGGGAGGTGAGGAGGCAACACAACCACATGCTCTGCTGTGTGTGAGCTGAGTAACAAATGCATGGTGACCAATGATCACAGACTTCAGAAGAAGTGACGTGGTTGGTCACTGGTCACTACGTACATCTATTATGTATGTGATGAGTTGTGGACTGAAGAGCTAGAAGCCACATTTGTACTTTATACAGTCACTCAAAGTTAATAGTCCATCATAACTGATATGAAGACAATTGATGAAGCATCACAAGAAAATGAAACTTGTGATGTGATTCTGGAGGGGATCCTGAACCAGAAAGGGGAAGAAAGCTAGAAGGACAATATTGGGCCAATGGGCAACGTTTGAATGGATCTGTGGGTTATGTGGTGGAATTACATCGATGTTAATTTCCTGATCTAGATGATTATACGTGATTATGTAAGATAGCATCCTTGTGGGTTTTTTAAGAAATACACATCAAAGAATTTAAACTGAAACAGCATGTCTGTACTTTCTCAATTAGTTCAGAAAAAAACTGTGTGTATTTATAAACAATCATAAAGTAAAATAATGCTCCCTAGAAATACTAGCGTAAGCCACAAATTATGCAGTCTCAATTTGCATGCATCTTACGAGGAGCCTGCACCAGAGGTTGGTTTATGCTGTTAGAGAAGCAGGCACAGAGGTGTGGAAGGATCTCTGAGAAGATGGGTCAAGTCCAGCAGATGCTCCTGGCCTGCTCGGTGGCCTTGGCCAGTTCACATCACCGGGTCTGTTTCCTTACCTGTGAATTGAGAATCTTGGACCTGAACATCTAAGTACCTCATGCTTCCCTTTGGTGACATTGTAGCATGAATTTGCTACTTTTCTAGGCTGACATTTTTTAATTTTTTTTTTTAAAGCAATCTCACTTCATCTTCCTTTTCCATTAATCTGTTGGAGGAGAATTGAGCGAATATGGCAATTTTCATCTGTGTCCAAAGCTTCAGAAATCTTGAGACCACATATTTTTATCTGATTTTATCTCCCATTACAGTGCCTACGAGCGGGTTTTGTGTAATGGGTTGCAATATATCTTACCTGATTTTGTTGGGTGGCCGAGCTGTTTCACAGTGGCCTGAAGAGGAGTTTACTCTGTTCCATAGCAACAAGCCTCTTGCCCAGATTGGCCATCTGGTGTTTGAAGCCTCTATCTTGCAGAGATTTTTTTTCTTTAGCTGATAGTCATTACTCATCTGCTTTTGGCTTTAGTATTCTTGACATTCTCGTTATTGCTCATCCTAAATAGAGCCAGTTTCAAGAAAGAGAACCCTTGGAGGCATTGCTTAACAGAAGGGATTTAATTTCCTCATCTGGAAAAGAAAGGGGCCAGATGGAAAGGTTCCTGATAGCTGGCACCATCTATGACTTTATGATTTGATGAAATTTGTTTTTTTAATGACTGCTGCATGTGCTTGCCAGCCCCCCTAGACTCTGGCTGTGAAGAGGAAGACCATGGCCATAATAGGCACTCTTTTTTTAATATATATTTTTATTGATTTTTTACAGAGAGGAAGGGAGAGGGATAGAGAGTTAGAAACATCGATGAGAGAGAAACATCGACCAGCTGCCTCCTGCACACCTCCTACTGGGGATGTGCCCGCAACCAAGGTACATGCCCTTGACTGGAATCGAACCTGGGACCTTTCAGTCTGCAGGCTGACACTCTATCCACTGAGCCAAACCGGTTTGGCGATAATAGGCACTCTTAAAGGTGAATGCTTGAATAAGTGAATGAAGGGCCGCATAAACCCAGGTAACTCCAGGTTGAAAGACCCATCGCCCTATAAAGAAAACATCAATGATATGTTGTAGTTTTGCCATATTTGTTTTCCAAAATATCTTTAGAGATTTCTTTAAAATAAATCTCGAACCCTGGCCAGAGTGGCCTCTGTCCACACCCTAGATCAGGGGTGGGCAAACTTTTTGACTCGAGGGCCACAATGGGTTCTTAAACTGGACCGGAGGGCCGGAACAAAAGCATGGATGGAGTGTTTGTGTGAACTAATATAAATTCAAAGTAAACATCATTACATAAAAGGGTACGGTCTTTTTTTTTTTAGTTTTATTCATTTCAAACGGGCCGGATCCGGCCCGTGGGCCGTAGTTTGCCCACGGCTGGGTTAGAGCATCAGACAATGCACCAAAGGGTCATAAGTTCAATTCCCAGTCAAGGGTGGGTTTGCTCTCTGCCCCCAGTCGAGGAGCATGCTCGAGGCAACCAATCGATGTGTCTTTCTCACATTGGTGTTTCTCTCTCTCTCTCTCCCCTCTCCACTTCTGCACCAAAGGGTCATAGGTTTGATTCCCAGTCAAGGGCGGGTTTGCTCTCTGCCCCCAGTCAGGGAGCATGCTGGAGGCAACCAACAAGGTGTCTTTCTCACACTGGTATTTCTCTCTCTCTCTCCCCCACCCTCCACTTCTTTATCTATTCATCTATTGATGGACACTGTGACATTATTTTCTAATGTGTTTGATGGAATGAAAATGTAGTGATTTGATATCTACTTTAACCAATTTTCTAAGAATCATAAGCTAGCTCCTCCTTAAAGATCTAAAATGCTATGTAGTCCCTTTTTCTTCTTGAATTACTAATTCTATTCTACTTCCCTCACAAGGTTGTGCTAATGAAATCTAGTTTTACACTTGAATGTCTTTTATTGAGCAACCAATAAAATAAAATTTGTGCTTGTAAATTTAAATGTTTAAAACTTCCTGGGACCAAAAGGAAGTTTTAAAATATATTACACATGTTGAAAGGCAATTTGTTATATGTGAAATTAAAAGGCTGTTTTTTACTCCAACTATATAAATTTATCTATAGATGAGTGTTACTTTGTAGAATGAATGAAATATGAGCACCATCAATTTTTTTCTTATTATTTATTTTTACACAAGAAAGTGCTGAGAATTATTTTCACATAAATCAAGTAGATGGTGATGGGAGGAGCAATATCTCTCAATTCTTTGAACTCCTGAGTTATTTGATAAAAATTATATATTAATCTATCATCAAAAATATTTTTAATAATCTCTCAGCAGATAAGCAATTAGGTCTCCTGTAAATTTTATTGAAAGTAAAGACCACAGTGCTAAAGAAATACCCTAGGGTGCCAGGCACAGGCATTGGTAGTAGTACATTTGAGCTTGATGACTGGATATTCCATCAACCATGTGCAACTCAGAAAAGGGGACAGTTGTGTTCATTTAGGGTTGAACTTGTGCCAGGTGTAGGTTAATTAAAATTCATAAGCAATACGAAATAATACATGGTAGAATCTAAGCTGGACAAAGAAAATGGTGAAAGAAGACCGCTGATGAACTGAGGAAAAGTGGAGGGGAGAAGGTAAAGGGAGGGCTTTTTAAGATGGGAGATTGATTGGAGTAGTTGAAATGACAAATAGGTAAAAGAAGAAATCGTGATTTGGGAGTTTTCGAGGTAGAGCAGTTCATGAACAAATGACTGAAGATGTGTTCATGGAAGTAGCTGGCCATGGTTTCAAAAGGCTTGTCCAGGTTGATATTATAAGGAAGGAAGAGCAGGGTGTGGAGTGGAGAGAAAGGGTGTGAGGCAGGCACCAACAGATTTGAACAATGAGAGAAAGGCTGGTAAAGGAGACCAACAAAAAGAGGGGTAGATGTTCTTGAAAGCTGAAAGGGGCAGATCTTAGAGGAGTCTTCTTTGTTTACATGAAGCTGAAGGAAAAATGGTTTGGAAATGGCCGTGGTGGGTACCAAAGGCATCACACTCATTGCCTGAGCCTGATGTCTGAACACCTGCCATTGGAGAAGCACAGGGGAAGCCATGTCCTTGGGGTAGAGCCCCAGCTACTAGGAGGGAGAAACCCAGAGCACATCTGAACGGATAGAGGAGTTTGGTGCTTATGGAGGGGCAGTAACAAGAGGTCGCAGTGAAGGGTTTTGGTAAGTGGAGAGGGGTGGGACGGAGCTCAGTCAGGGACAAGGAATACAGAGCTTTAATGAAAATAATGATACAGATCAAGATCCCTGGTGTATATGTGAGGAGCAGGTGAATTCTAGCTTGAGTGTCAACTGAAGATAACGGTAAAGAGGGTGGGTGGGTTTATACCAGCAGTCTTTTTTTTTTTTTTTAGAGAGGGAGAGAGAGAGAGTGAAACATCAATGATGAGAGAGAATCATTGATCTGCCTCCTGCTCCTGCATGCCCCCTACTAGGGATCGAGCCCATAATCCAGGCATGTGCCCTTGACCGGAATCAAACCTGGGACCATTCAGTCCGCAGGCCAACGCTCTATCTGCCAAGCCAAACCAGCTAGGGTTATTTTAGCAGTCTTTAAGGAGTTGGGTTCTTGCCTAACTACTAAAAATCTGTTATACCTTGATAGAAGATGTATCTTGCTTGGTCAGAATAATTGAGGCTTACATGTTGCAGACATGCTGAATTATTATTTTAATATACTTTTGCTTTTTATTGCCAGTATATCATTGAGATTATTTTTGCATCCATATTATGAAATAACAAATGGCATTGGCTTGTAATTTTCACTCTCTGTTTGTATGTATGTGTTTATGTATGTGTGGCATGTGCTTTGTCAGGTTTTGTTATGAGGATTATGCCAGCTTTGTAAACATAGAGGTCCATTCTTTTCCACGCTCTGGGGCTCTTTACCTAGCACAGACATTATCTGTTCTTTGTTAGCCGGAAAGAACTTGGCTAAGAAATTCTCTGAATGAGTGCTGTCCAATGCAGTATATTAAGCACTTGAAATGTGGCTAGTAAGACCAATGAACTAACTTTTTTATTTCTTATTTTAATTTAATTTTACATTTAAAAATTGATACTCATCTCAGTTTTGGAAAACTTTTAAGTGTTTTTGGGACAACCTGGATATGTGAGTCTACTTTTTGTAAATTACATAAAATCTAAATATATAAAATATTTCTCATGAAAATTGAGCAACTCAGTTGAAATATACTTTAAATGCAAAATACACCTGGGAATTTAAAGCCTGGAATACCCCCCAAATAAAATGTATAACTTTTATATTGATTTCAATTTGACAAGATAATCTTTTATCATGGCCATCTATGTTGTTTAATAAAACATATTATTAAAATTAATTTTACCTGTTTTGTCTCACATATTTAGTGTGGCTGCTAGAAAATTTAAAGTTACATATGCATTTGTGATGGAAATTATATTTCTATTAGACAGCATGGTTCTGAACCATATGGTTTCCTGAATTAGTAAAATTTTCTCAGATTTTTCTAAAGCTATTGGTACATTCAGTTTTCCTATCTCTCCAGACTAAATTTTGATAATTTATATTTTTCTCAAAAACATTTATCTCAAATATATTTTTAAATGTGGGAATATAGTGTTGTACAAATATTTTATTATTGATTGATTGCTTTAATATTAAATCAGTTCTGAGACATATTAACAAATTCTGTTTTTATGGTCCATTCTTTTGCACACTCTGGGGCTCTTTACCTGGCACAGATGTAATCTGTTCTTTGTTAGCTGTTTTGATTAATTATGTATCCGCTTTGATATTTATTTATTCTAGTGTATTTTTTGAATCATCGAATTACTTTTCCTTATTTGTAGGAATTAAATCTTCATTTCTCTTCTAAAAATAGTTGAATTTTTTAAAAAAGGATATCTTCAATGAATAAGGAAGTTTATTTTCAGTTCTATAAACAATTTTTTTTGCAGTCTATTGCCTTGCTTCTAATTAACTAGATTTATTTTATCTATAGGTGTGTTTTTTTAGTATTTCATGTTCCATGAAATGTTTTTTTCTCACAATATTACATTTAAAAATGAAACAATATTACATTTAAAAATTCCCTGCATATATGTTTCATTGACCCTTGTCCTTTCTTGCTTTGCAAACCATTTTCATAGAGAAAGCAATCACACTGTACTTTAAAAATGATCAACAATAGGTATAATGTTTCTAAAATGTAACATGTTCCAAGGATGTGCTAACTTGTTTGCTCAAATGTTCATAGTTAGGCCTCACAATAGCCTTGTGAAGTATGTGCTGGTGTTACCCCCTGTTTGCAGATGGGGAAACCAGACCAGAAAAAACTAAGAGACCCATTGAGGTTTCCCAGCTGTGGCCCATGGGCTTCAGACCTCATAAGTCTAACACGAAAGATCACTCTGTTTGCGTCTCCTACACAGCACTAGAAGAACATGGCAGGCACTAGTATCAGAACAACATCGCTCATGCGAAGACTCAATTGTCAGGCAATTATGAGCAGTTATATTCAGTGTTAATAAATTGCCCAATGATACACTACTAGGGCTAGACTTTAGTCTTCCATAATAGCCTCACAAAAAATCTTCTAGTCATCTGTAATTGAGGTATACCTTCTATAAACAATTGTTTTCTGTAATCATTTTCAGGGCTGGGAAAGAAAAAAAAATCAATTAGCTACTTTTAAAATTTTTTTATGGATTTTAGAGAGAGAAGAAGGGAGAGAGAGAGAGAGAGAGAGAGAGAGAGAGAGAGAGAAACATCAATGTGAGGGGGAGACATCGATCTGTTGCCTACAACTGGGATCAAACTCACAGCCTGTGTGTCCTGACCAGCCACCTTTGGTGGATTGGGGGGCACTCAACCAACTGAACCACACCGGCCAGGGCCCAGTTAGCCATTTTTCATACCCTGTATCTCCAAATTAGAATTTTGAAGCCATACTTACATCTGTAGAATGGTAGAAAAGAAGAAATATCATGCAATTTACTTCTTTGGTCAAGCAAAGGCAAACACCTGCCTTTTTGCCTCTAAACTCAAGCCCGTTTGGTATCAACTACCTTTTAAAATGAACTCAGCTATAGTATAGTCTCTTTTAAAAAGATTTAGATCAGTGGTTCTCAACCTTCCTAATGCTGCGACCCTTTAATACAGTTCCTCGTGTTGTGGTGACCCCCAACCATAAAATTATTTTCGTTGCTACTTCATAACTGTAATTTTGCTACTGTTATGAATCGTAATGTAAATATCTGATATGCAGGATGTATTTTCATTGTTACAAATTGAACATAATGAAAGCATAGTGATTAATCACAAAAACAACATGTAATTATATATGTGTTTTCCAATGGTCTTAGGCGACCCCTGTGAAAGGGTCGTTCGACCCCCAAAGGGGTCGCGACCCACAGGTTGAGAACCGCTGATTTAGATATTTAGTAGTGACAAATGACATGTCATTAATTTGTAATTCTTTCCTTTCTTTCTTTTAAAGATAGTGTTTTTAGAAGAAGCATCTCAACAAGAAAAGCTGGCCAAAGAATGGGGTTTCAAGCCATGTGAGATAAGAGAACTGAGCCAACAGTAAGTCCTAGCCAACTTCTCCCCTTTTGTGGATGCCATTAACTCGTCTCAAATGATAAGGAAACTGCCTTGAGAGGCAAAGAGGCTTTTTTATTTCTTTAAGGTTGAGATGGGAAGGGGAGGTAAATAGAGAACAGGGACAGGAGCTTTGAGTACTAGAGGCTGCCATCATTCATTTACTTCTTTGGCACATATTTGTTGAGCTTAGTATGTGCAAGAACTGGGATTCGAAGGTGAAAATGGTCTATAAAGCCTTTGTCCCCACAGTGTTTACAGCCCTTTACAGCCCCTGGGGAACACAGAACACAAACAAGTGCACAGATAGGGAAGCATAGCAGTTCCGGCTTGTGAACCTTCTGTAAAGGAAATAAAGAAAGAGGATGATAGAGATCATTGTTGGGAGGGTAGGAGAGAGATTTGGGGAGCAATAGCTGACAGCATGGTGAGGTAAGGCCTAGCTCTAAAAATGTATTTGAGCTGCAATTTCATATTCCAACTATTTTTAGTAGTTTTAAATAATTGGCTCAAAACGCGTTTCTTGTGATTGCCCACATTCATCGTAGTCTGCTTGATTTGTTTCATGGAAATGGAGATACGTTTTCTTTTTTTAACTCAACGATTTAATCTTGTTTCAGGTCACGTATATTTCCAAAGTCAGTGAAAGTTCCCAAGTCAATCAAAATCATTTTCATTCTAAAAACATTTAACTTGGAAAGTGACCTTAGAGAAATGTAATGAGAACACTGAAGTCGGAATTAGAACACGTGGCATGAATCTTCATGCTACAGTTTGTGGCTGTTAACTGTAATGCAAGCCACTTCCTTTCTCTGAGCTTGATTCCTGGGCTGTTAGCAAAAGGATTGTGCTAGGTCACCGTGTCCCCTGTAGCAGATCTGTGAACTGTGTTACCCCTAAGGCTTTAAGGCAGAAGGGCTGACCATAGTCCAGAGAGACGGAGGTAACTGGCCATAAAATTTTGTTGCATTTGCATTTATACTCACATCTCCTACCTCCTTCCCTCCCTCTGCTGCCTCTCTGTTGGCCTGCATGCTTGCAGGCAATGGGCATAGAGATGAATCCAGTGAGCATGGAGAGAATCCCAGTGACTTCTACTGTTACCGTCTGCTTCCTGTTGCTAGATTTTCATGAGAATATATGTTGAGGAAGAACTGGGATTCGAAGGTGAACAAGGCTTGCGTGCCTTGGGAATCAGAGATTAGAAGAAGGCTTGGGAGTGGATGAGGTGGAGGCTGGGAGGGAGGGAGAGGATGGTGAAGTGGTTGGAGGATGGGGAGGGGGCGAACACATTTGTGGGTCATCACATTTTTTTGTCCCTCCTTATGAGGCTGCTTTGGAATTAAATTCATCAAAGAAATGAAGATGCAAAGGAACCTCTAAGCACAAAACACCAATAAGAGGTAAGGTAAGAAAAAAAGGTGAAACTTTGGTGGAAGACTGAAGTCTTTGAAGAAAAATCATATATAAAATGCAAAGTAATTTACATATTAAACATGTAAGATATATGCGTTTGAATTTCTTTAAGTCAGTATTAAAATACCACAGAAGATGCTGTCTCTGATCTTCTGTTTCATAGATTCCGTGTATCTACCAGTATAGGTCTCTCTCAGCACAATGTGTATTTTTTTAAAAAACATGAAAATTGCAACTCTGCGCAGTGCCTTGGTAGGAGTGGTTCAGATTGTGGCCACGGACCATAGAGGGGTTGGCAGGGCCAAGATTAGGGTGAGACGAGTGAGGCATTTACCCGGGGCACAGAATTTATGGCGGGTGGGGTGGGCAAAAACTCAGTAATCAACATAAATATCAGTTTAATGCAATATTTAAAAAAATCAAAATTAATGCCAAAAAAATCTGTGATGAACAAAATACCAAAAAGTTTAAATAAAGATAGGATGTTGGTTTCATATCCTTGTATTTTGTGTGTGCTAGAAAAGAGTGGTTTTCAAACAGTCCTGTGCTCCCAGAGCAGGTTAACAATGTTGCTCAAAGAGATTGAGTCACTCGGGCCTTTATAGACAGTCAGTCGTATGTTTTAATTCTAAAGCTTTTATTAAGGTTTTCCACTTGGTTAGAAGACAGGTGGATGTTTCAATAAGCATATGTAGGGCACACTTTGTTCTTTTTCCTTCGGTTCTGAGGCAGCCTGGACTGCACCACAGGTTTGAAATATGAAATTGATGTTCTTTTCTGGTGGAAGTCTAGATTTGCTAAGGGAATTATGATAGTGATTAAGTCAGGTGAAAAGAGGACAGAAGAAAGGAGAGCTTTTCACCTTTTCTGCTTCCTTCAAAGTCGCATCTCTGCTGCCTGCAGCTTGACTTTTGATGGCTATGATTTAGCTGTAAGTAAGGGCTGGGGTGGAGAACTGAGTTCTAATCCTGGCTGGACCACTAACGAACTGCACGTCCGAAAATGACGTTGGCATCTCTGAGCTTCCTTTGGGGCTCTGTGACCTCTAATCTCACACACCCCACTCTAGCACGTGCTACTATCTGTAATATAAGTCCTGGACTAGACCTTGATTATGTGAATGTTTCTATTACTAAGCCTTCCACAATGCTTCCTGTGTCCTAATGTGAATGTTTCTATTACTAAGCCTTCCACAATGCTTGTTAAAAGGATTGTTAGCTTTTCTGGATGAAAATCACATTTCTGATGCAATAAGTCGCTGGTGTTCCGTTGCCTCGGAAGACTTTGCACCCTGAATTATCTCCTTTACTTCTTTTATCTCTGCTACCTTCAGAGCATGCTTGGGCTTCTCCTAATGGAAAACAAAATGTAGCTTTCTCCCTCCTCCCCTACATTACCATCCCAACATTCACTACCAAATATTTTCAAAGCAAGCTCCCCATCTGTCCAGCAGTTTCTCTGACACCTGTCCTTTGTGTTCATGGCCCTCTCCTCAGCTTCTTCCTCCCTTCATCATCTGTGATTAACCTCACACCAGTCATTCCAACTGGGGAGCTATCTCTCTCCTAGCAGAGCTTCATTTTTCTATCTTGATCTCTATATACTAGTACTAGATGAACTTAGTCGTCTGTTTGCATCAGCTCTAACTGGATGTGGGATGAACAGTTCAATCATGGCCAAGAGAAAACAAGATGTAAACATATGGAAAACGACGACAGATGCTATTAAATTCTTTTTCTCTCATCTTAATTTCCAGTGAGTTCTTCATGCCTGGGCTGGTTGATACACACATCCATGCCGCTCAGTATTCCTTTGCTGGGAGTAACGTTGACCTGCCGCTTCTGCAGTGGCTGACCAAGTACACGTTTCCTACAGAACTCAAGTTCAAGAATTTGGACTTTGCTGAAGAAATATATACCAGGGTTGTCGTAAGTATCCTGCTTGTGAGTGCTGGCGTATGATGTTCGGTCACCTGTAGAAACATCCATTACTTGGAGCATGTTTTAAGTATAGAACACAGGCAGGTAAGGCTAGAATGGGCTACAGAGGTTTATTTTAGTTCTTTCATGGCCCACTGAGTTTGTGACCACCCCATCTACACAGCTAGTCACCAGCAAAGAGCGAATTTGAGTTCAGATTCCCAGATTCCCCAATTAGATGGGCTCTCACCACTCTCCATCTTTTACTTTTTGTGTGTTACTTCACTAAATTTGGGTTTAATGCATATGCGTGTTCCCTTACTCCTGCTAATTCACAATACTGTTCTGGGGACCATATAGAATACCTGAGTAACCTTTGGAAAGTTCTGTGGCTCATCTTCCCCATCTGTAAGAGAGAGAGAGAGAGAGAGAGAGAGAGAGAGAGAGAGAGAGAATGATAGCACCTATTTCACCAGATTGTTATGATAATTAAGCCAGTTAATTTGTAAGGTTCTTAGAATAGTACCTGACAGATGGAAGGCGTTCTATTTGCTTTAAAAAATACCCAAGGCAATTAAAAATTAAAAATTTAAACTACAGTTAGAAGGGCGTCATGCTATTTTGGTAGCTTTGCAGAAGGGAAAATAGGATGGTCCCTTTACTGGGCATATGGGATTGTGACGAGCGTTAACACCACTAGAGGGAACTATGGGGCTAGTTCAGTCATTGAACAGTGGCTGTAGTGTGTGCCAACTGTATGTTGAAGACTCCAAAAATATCCTTCCTTTCACTCTCTCAAGAAAATCGTTTCCCATCTTTCCACCCCAACCCTATGCCCAATCCACTTAGCAGCCAGAAACAGCTTCTGCAGTTGGGAATTAAAGCAGCAAATACCTCATTATCTGACCACTGCCTCTTATCACTCAGTACGCATAGTCTGAATACTACTGCATTTTCTCCTAAAGTGATGGCTATGTGATGATGGCAATATTGTAAGCCTTATATACTAACCAGTTATCCTGCCAGTTTCCTGGTTTTGTGTCACCCAACCTTTGAAGAATAAAGCAAGTGCTATCGTTTATACACCTGCCTCACTTAATTATAAATTCAGTGTAATTGTGGGTTTTCATATTTAGCATGCATCTGCATGACACCAGAAAAACTGAGGACTAAAGCTGTGTGTGGAGCTGCATTGTGTTAATGAATTGTGTTAACCACACCAAAGCTTTTTATTTTCAAAATTTATTTATACCTTGCATTGCTCTAAAAAGGGTTTGAGATATCTTAAAATTGCATAGTATCCAACAGAAGAAAATGAGTCACAAAGGCATGGCAAAGGAAAAAGGGGGAGAGGAAAAATAAAATAAAACCAAGAGGTAAATATATGCCATGGGGATCCATGCATTTGTTAGAGTTTGTCACACATTTGGCTTTAAATGTCTAGGTAACCCAGAGAGAAACATCAATTTTGAATTTTATACTGTCTGTATGATTTTAAAAAATAAACAAACAGTTGTAAGGTAAAGCATATCTATTTATCATACTGAAATTTAAGAGAATTATGCCCAATATTCCAATATGGTTACATGCTCTGATGTCAAAATATATACTGTCAAGGTACTATAGTATCAAAAAAAAAATCCAGATATGTACATCTTTTATGTTTGGAGTTCTAGATACTCCCTCCAGGCCATACTCCATAAATTTTATTTCTTAAATCAGAGGAGATTGGGCAAGTTCAGGGTGGTATGGCCATAGACTTATTTCATATATCAGAGATTTGAGTAAGAATTTGATGCCAGTGAGTACAAGATAGGTGTTATTCTCAACAGGTATTTGCAGTTCACACATCCAATATTTCTGATTATGAGCAGGCCCGCACACTTTTGAGAATTGCATGAGCCAAGGTTATGGCTAAGAAAGTTCAAATTTGTTAACTAGAGCCTGTCCTTAGGCTGAAGACTGCCCAGGGCAATGGATAGGGGTGCTAGGGCTGCACCCATGAATAGAATCGAGACATTTTTGTTTTTTATTTTCTCCTTCAAAAAACAGTTCTAGATCTATACTTCAACAAATTGGCAATCAAGACCGCAGAGTTTTGCACCATAGAGTTGTTTTTTTCTTTTTCTTTTTCTTTTTACATCTATAGGTAATATTTCCATTGTCCTCATTGCTAAATAGCTGAAAATTTCCATTTTGATTCCATCTTCAAGCCCAGGTTTTAGAAAAGTGATTAAAATTTTGAGAATTTAGAAAATGTTTGCTAATATTTCTGTTTTAATTTTGAGTTTCACTTTACTCTGGTTAGCAAATATAATTTGTATGATTATTTTTCTTGAGAAATGATTCATTGTTTTTTTATGACCCAACAAAAGGTTAATTTTTATAGTTATCTGCACATTTTTTTAAAGATTGTGTTTTCTCTGTTGACATGACATTTTTTACATCTCTATTAGACTAAGTTGTTAAGTGTTAAACAAGTCTTCTAGCATTTTCCTCTATAGTAGGCAAGAATTTTACATACCCTCCCCTTCTTCATGTTATACCCTCCTGAGATTTTTGTTCCAGTTTATTTTTTTACCATGTGCACGTAATTTAAAATAAACTTTAACTTTTAAATTTACTATTTTAAATTTTATTTTAATTTAATTCCAGTTTATTATTTTTCAACATCAGCACTTAATTTAAAAATGAACTCTACTTTTGCTATTTGGATCCCCTGTCTTTCTTTTGCATTCATTTTTTTATTTTCTTGGAATCCTTTTTCAATAAAGTGGGTGATAAACATTCCAAATCCTTGAATTACCAAAAATGGTTTTACTTTCTTATGACTCTCGAATGGTGATGCACTTTCACTGTATAGAGAATTCTACTTGAAATGATTTTCCCATCAGCATCTAATATGCTGATGTCCATCTGATTCTCCTTCTATTCTGGCTAATTTGCTGGCCTTCAGGATGTTCTGAAATTTCACTTATAGATTTTTTTTCAGTTTATTACCTTTCATATGTAGTTTATTCAATATAAGAACTACTGTCTTTCTTCTAATTTGGGAAATTTATTTCTCTCTCTTTCTCTCTGAGTATATTCTTCCCTGCAATCTACTCTTTGTTTTGGTAACTCCTATTAGAAAAATGTTAAAGCTTCTGTATATGCTTTTGTGCTACATTCTTGAAGAACACGTAGTCTAATTTTGCAAGTCATTCACTCACTCTACTGTTATTATAGCCTGTCCTCTTTCAAGGACACCATGTCCTATTCTATTTATCTAAGAACTAGAGGCTCGGTGCACCAATTCATGTATGGCCAGGGGGAGGGGACGTGGGAGGTTGGCCAGCCGACCTTGCCCCCTGGTCGAACTCCTGGTCAAACTTCCGGTAGATGGGACAATTTGCATATTAGCCTTTTATTATATAGGATACTGATTTTATGTCTCTTGTTGCTTAGTAATTCAGCTTCTTCGGGTGTTCATTCAGTAAATATTTACTGAGTGCACTGAATCCAGACACTTTCAGAGTTGCTGGAAGTTGAATTCGATGTCTCTGTCTGGTACTAGCTCTTCCCCTGGACTTGTGATTCTGAGAGAGGGCTCATCCTCATTTTTAGCTGATGGGCTCTAATCATCCTCTATTAGCAGCCAGATGTATTTTATTCATGTGCAAAGTGCCTTAAAATTTGAAAAGATTGACATAAAAAAAAATCCAGCTTTTCAAATTCTCTTGACCTTTCGGACTAACCAACAACGTCACTGGGCTCATTTGCTTTCTTCAACATTTGGTTGACGCAGAGTACAGACTGCTGAGATATAGGGTATGCTCTTCCTTATTATTTAAGTTCAAAGTATTTTTTTCCCTGAGGGGTTTGCTTTTAATTTACCCTACAACACTTCTATTGACTTCCAAATTTCACTTATAAAATGTTTACTTTTGGAGAGCTCTTGTTCTTTGATTTTCATAGCATTCTGTTCTCATCTTGTAGATGCGATTATCTTCTTTAATTCTTTCAGAACGTAATCATAGTTTGTTTTTAATCAAGCTTCCTTCTGACTCTGTTTCCTCCATTATTTTTTCCAGACTTTCTCTCCCCCTTCTCCTTTTCATAGCAGCTCTCCTCCAGAGGCTGTTGAACTTTGAACATATTTATTTATTTATTTATTTATTTATTTTTATATATTTTTAATTGATTTCAGAGAGAAAGGGAGAGGAAGAGAGAGATAGAAACATCATGATGAGAGAGAATCAGTATTGGCTGCCTCCTGCAAGCTCCTACTGGGGATCGAGCTCACAACCCGGGCATGTGCCCTGAATGGGAATTGAACTATGACCTCCCGGTTCATAAGTTGCTGCTCAGTCACTGAGCCACACCAGCTGGGCCATACATTCACATTTAAGTGTGATGCCCTGAGATGTCGATCGGAAAGTCTGGGTGGAGGTAGCTCCTATTGACTAGTGAACTTCAGCTTAAGATGAACAATGAAAGAAGTAAATAGCCTTTTCAATTGTGGGCCTCACGTGTCCTTGTGAGGACATCTTTCTTGTAGAGCCACTCATCTTCGCCAGGGAAGAGTCCTTCAGTCTTGCCAGGAGTAGTGGTGGTGATACGTGTGGCCTTCTAGCAGCTGACCGAGGGCCCTGGAGATCAGCCAGATTTTCTCTTCAGCCTCTTCTTTTCAGACTATGCCTTGCCTTGTCCTTTGGGGCTTACATACTCCAAATACTACTCAGTTTCTACAAAGAGTAAATCTCTCCTGCAAGGAGCAGGTTAGGGGTGATTGGCTGATTTCAACAGGAAGAAGAAGGGTCCTGCCAGGGCTTAGTCATCTGTAGATGGACTTGGAGCCAATTTCCTGTTAACAACAACATGTCTCTCTCTCTCTCTCTCCCTCTCTCTCCCCCTCTCTCTCTCTCTTCCTAAGTTGCTTTCAGGTTCTCTTCCATATTCTTTGTGTTCCAAGGAGATGTTGAAATGTTTTGTCTGTTCATGTCTCTTCTTATGTTCCTCTTGATGGTGAATAAATTTTGTACTCTTTTACTATTATTTTAGTGGAAATTCGCTAAGGAAGAGAGAGAGATGCATGTGACCAATCTGCCAGCTTGAACGAGAAGTCTGGATGAATTATTTTACCCTGTAATAGACAGAAAAATCTCCTTTATTCACTCCCAGATGCAATAAGGTTTGCATATGCTCAGCCAAACCTAAAAGATAAGGAATTAATTAGCATCCTATTTAATGAATTCTGCAACATAGAACTATATGAATCTAGGAAATCAAAAATATCAACTTCTCCTCCAGCTCACACTTTTGGAATATCAGTACTTTGCCATTTATCTGAACTGTATTTCATATTGAGGTGTCATATCTTTAAATAAAAACATTTTAAAATTGGGACCTAGAATTCTATTTTCATCTGTATATGCCACGTGACTTTCTTGGCACATGTGACTTATGGTTTTTGTGGTGTATTTTTAGAGGAGAACACTGAAGAATGGAACAACCACAGCTTGTTACTTTACAACAATTTACACTGACTCATCCCTGCTCCTTGCGGAAATTACAGGTGAGGAGATGAAGGCACACTTTATGAGCACATCCAGGGAAGCCAGCCAGACCATGTCTGGCAGGGAGTTAAACTTATGTGCAGTCTTGCCTTTTAATTACTAAAATTTGACATTGCATTCCTTGCAAGTAATTAGGTGTTTTTGTATTACTGTGGCCCCTGGATGTTTTTTATTGTTTAGGTAATTTGATTATTCACTTATGGTTTTTGGTTCCAGAATCATGTGTATAGGTCTGAATTTTGTGTATTAACTTAGGGCTTTTGGGAGCAGGTTTATTAATTCTAGTAATGGCAACAGTTTATTATAATCAACAGACATATATCTTGGCTGTTGGTTAGACTCAGGGCACTGTGCAAATTGCTGGGAACACAAGAGCCAGATAGGACTAATTGATTAATAACTACACACATTGATCAGTAACTTTAGGAACAGCTGTAGTGCACTTTTTAAAAAATATTTTTTATTGATTTCAGAGAGGAAGGGAGAGGGAGAGAGAGATAGAAAGAAATATCAATGATGAGAGAGAATCATTGATAGGCTTCACACTCCACACTGAGGATGGAGCCTGCAACCTAGGCATGTTCCCTGAACAGGAATTGAACCATGACCTCCTGGTTCATAGATCAATGCTCAACTACTAAGCCACACTAGCCGGGCTGTAGCACTCTTATTAAGATGCCTGGATTGTGCAAAGCACTCCACATGGATTATGTCAGCTCAGTTGCAAACAGCCTTTTGAGGTAGTTATTGTGTCCCCATGTTACAGATGGATAAACTGATGCTCAGAGAGGCTATAAAACATGCTCAACTCACATAGGAGAGAGGATTCTGTATTTTTATTGGCTAAATCAGTTTTTCTGGGGTACATTTGTCACCGTAGCGTTCACTTACATGGACTGAGAAGATTCTCTGGTGCCTACTTGGGCAAAAGCACAGAAGTACAAATGCTTTTAGGTTTCTGTCTCAGTGAGGCTCATTTCTGATTATATTTATATATGCTAAACCAGTGCTGCAACTAACTAGCTGTAAGACATTGTGTAAATCATTTGACGTATTTGAGTCTTGATCTTCTCATTTGTTTAATGAGGGAGCAGAACTACATGCTTTCAGAGGTCCCTTCCAGCACTAAATGTCTACCATTCAAGAAAATGCTCCTTAAAGAAAAATTTAAAAAGCCAAGCTTATTAAAGTGTTAGAAAGTACTTAGCTATTTTTATAGGTTGGATCAAAAATATAAGCTGTCACTTCTTGGAAAGCTTTATTACCGCCACTTCTTAGCAAAGGCTGAAGTTTAATATCATTATGGTGCCCCTTAATGAGGAGTCCCTAATTTAGGAGGGTGTTCATGATAATGATCACTTAAAAAGATTATTACTGATTTGAGAAATGGTGCAAGTCTTAATGGATGCTGAGAATGAAAGCTGAGTGATTACTTTTTTACTGGGCTGGTGGTGTTGAATCATGTTTGCTCTGCTAATTGTACTTAATTTACTGTGCAGTGTTTTTTTTTTCCTCTCCTGTTGCTCTGAGGAATAGTGCTACTGGGCGAGGCATTGAAGTTGGAGCCTTTATTCACTGACTATCACATACGCCTTAATAGTGAAGGCATCCTGAATTTATTTTTAGGTAATTTGTTAGAGAAAGTGTACTGAAGTTAGCCTAGCAGTTCTGAATCTTCCCTCTGCACTGCTTCTTAGACATGTAGAAAAGTTTACCCATCTATACTAATAAAAAGGTAATATGCTAATTAGACTGGGTCAACCGGACATCTTCTGGTCGTCTTTCCGGACAAAGTCACGATGGCGGGGGCCGAGGCAGAGGCGGTTAGGGGCTATCAGGCAGGCAGGCAGAGTGGTTAGGGGCGATCAGGCAGGCAGGCAGGTGAGTGGTTAGGAGCCAGTGGTCTCGGATTTCGAGAGAGTGCAGGCCGGGCTGAGGGACCCCCCCCCCCAATGAATTTCATGCACCGGGCCTCTAGTCAGCTTATGAAATCCTAGGAGCTGCCAGTGTTGCCAATGGTTCTTTACAAAGAGAACGGATTGTTATTTCTCAAATATGGTTCTAGAAATTCAATGGGTATACTTTTTGAAGTGCCAATGTGCATTTCATACTGGGAGCCATTGGGAAGTTGGTTTGGTAGGAATTTGAGATTAAGAATAAAGGGAAGGAAAGAAAATAATCCTGATGAAAAAGCTACAAGGAACCCTTTGCTCTTACAGAGAGCTTGGCAGAGCACTGGGTTCACTCCAGGACCTGGCACTTGGGGTCAAGGAAGACACTCAGCCTTGAGTCTCTTTTGTGAGGGCGCCATGGAGGCTGTTGGCATGGCTGAGATAAAGCTCTTCTTCCAATAACCACATCTTGAGGAACTATACCTCAAATTACTAACCAACCCAAATCCTTCTAAAGACATCTAGAAGGTTCTGTTAACCCTCTGTGAGACAATTTGTCTGGTCTCAGGTATGGTTTTATAAAGAAGTTTTAATTACCCTCTGAAAATGAGTGTGGGAACACTCAGTTATTTACCTAATATCAATTTCCAAATCCTAGCTACAATGTGTCCAGTTCCTGGGGATGGCTTGTGATTGGTCCCAGCAATTATAATAACCTTGCTCTCCATTTTCCAAGCTTCCTTTGTAGCTAGAAGTGTCCATGTGTCCTAATTCTGGTCAGTAAGACAAGAGGAAGTCTATGGTAGGGGCACCTGGAAAAAGCAGATGTCAGTAGCAGATACCACCCCTTCCTGTTTTGCGCTTCCCTGAGTCTTCCTGCCTCTATCCAGAGTATAATGTCTGAAGCTACATGAGGTAAGAAGTCAGCAGGACGACAGGAGGGAAGATGGAAGGAGACCGTTTCTTTGACTTCGTTGCCCAATGAGTTACTCTGAACCTCCGCCCTCTGGACATTTGTTGTACCAGGTCCTGCTCAGTTGTTGACTTGGGCTGCATCAAGCGAGGAGCTATTTATTCTTCCCCAGTGGAGTCCATTATTGAAGCAGAAAGGGACTGACTTACATTCAGAGAGAAAGTGACATAAACTGGGGAAAAAATATGACCCCTGGAAACAAACCATTACCTGGTGTTCTGTTTCCTTTTCTTAAAGTTTCTTGATCAGAGTAGAGCAGGTCTGTGCCCTGCAGGTTTCGTCTTCTACTTATTTTCTACCCACCACATGAGGGTACATAAAGAATCACATGCAGTAAGCCCTACCAAGTATAATTATGAATAATGGGAGTGATTATGTATGTGCGCTGTGGTCACATTAACAACAGCCTGCTTTGCTCTGTAAGACCCCACTCACCTTCAGTCCATGAAGCGAAGCCAAGCCACAGGTCAACGGCTGGTCCCATGATTTAGGTTATACTCTTACTCTAAAGACTGTGTAAGATTGAGACACAAGACAGTGGATTGTACGGGACATAGGAAAGTCATGATCTGAGAACCAGGTGTCTGGTATTTCCACTAAGATTCATTGCCCGGTTTATCAGTGGCCCAGGCCCAGCATACTTGAGTAAACAGGAGTCACTTCATTGGCACACGGACTGACCTCACTTTGCAAAGCTCTCTCCCCTCCCCAGCATACCTTTGCAGCAGTTTCCTGGCAGATACTTTATGACATGTTGCCATGACATAAAGCTCCCTCGAACTGCGTTACACTGCCCAGAGCCCCAGGCTACTGGGAAAAATGGCAAGTGTTTGAAGTTTAAGCTAAAGAGTATGCTTTTAATGAGATCGTGTGCATTGCAGATCAAAAGCATCACCAAAAGGTAAAAAGTTCAAAGAGGCCTTTACATGCACAGGGAATTTGACCAAAGCAGCTTTCAAGATCTTTCCGATAGAATTTTAAAAAGCGTTTTTAAGTTTCTAATCCTGAATGTTGCACTTCTGTGGGTTTCCCCTTGACCTTTCATCTGACATGACCTTTGGTGGTAGGATGGGTCTATCAGCGGGGAAATAACAGTGCTTGGCAATCTGTGATGCTGACCTTACCAGGGTCTGTGAGCATTTGGGAACGTGGCCATTTGATAGGGTACTATCTCTTCACAATGTTGAGGGGAAAGCACAAAAGCCATAGCTGGCTTAGGAGAATTTAAGCTTTGCTTAAACCTCATGCACTTCATGAAACTCTCAGAAATCTTTTCAGTTAGAATTGAGGGAGGAAGGGAGCAAGAAAGGAACCCTTGCGAAGTGCCTAGTAGATAACAGGTGCATGTGAGGACTTTGATGCATTATTTCATTGAATCCTCAGAGGATCTTCGTGAGGTGGCTGTTGTTAATACTCTGTTCTTCCACTGAGATTTATGTTTTAACCATCAATACATTTATTGTAATTATCCTCGCATTCAATTTAGTTTGAAACGTCAGTCTTTAGCCTAGAACTGTGCGCAGTTAGAGAGCAGAGGCTGTGCTGCTCACTGCTGTCGTTCACGGCCACAGTCCAAGGCACATCATCTCCTTTAACCTCATAAAAACTCTGGGGGTTCGGTTTGGTTTTGCTCATCGCATAGATAAAGAAATTGTCCAAAAGGTTGGGTAACCGGCTTTTAAAATCACACAACCAGTAAGTGGCAAAGCTGAAACTTGAACCAGGCCAGTGAGTGTACACTCCACATGTCTCCATTGTGCGCTGCTGCCCCGAATCTCTGTGTCCTCTTAGAAACCAGAGCTTCGGTGCTTGTTTGACTGAGTGCACCCGCGTTGTGAGTGATCTGTTTTCCAACAGGTAACTCAGCCTTCCAGGCTCTGATCTCCTGATTGCAAACCCCCTCAACACCTTTTGTCCGCACTCACTCAACACCCTCCTAATTGCTCATCATTCGACTTGTGGGTCCAGGGCCGGCAGCATCCGCATCACCTGGACACTTCAGAAAGAAACAGGTCCTCAGGGCCTTGCCTAGATGTTCTGCATTTCAGGAACTGGGAAGTGGTTTTAATCGAACTTTCTAGGTGATCCTGATGCATGCTGACTCCGAAAGACGGCTTCAGGGGTCTCTGCGTCAAGGATGAACCATTCAATCTGCTCTTTAGAAAGCAGCTAGGGATTCCCCCCAAGTATTATTATCTATTTCTAGACAGTGTAATTCATTCTCTTACAAACTTCTATTCTGGAGAGCGGCAAGATGGCGGCATAGGTAAACACCGGAGACTGCTGCCGCAAACAACCACTTCAAAAATACAACTAAAAGACGGAACGGACATCACCCAGAACCACAGGAAGGCTGGCTGAGGAGAGACTCTTCAACTAGAAGGAAAAATAACAGCACACCGAGGCTCAGAGGAGGCGCAGTGTGGAAAATACTCAGGTGCGGAGGTGCGCGCGCAAAGCGGGCTGGTGGCTGAGAGCGCGGTTGTCGTTTTCGGTCAGGGGGGAGTCTCAGACTCTGAGCTCCAGATACGGGCGAATCGCTGGGGACTCGGACTCAAACGGGAGAAGCGGGAGTGTCTGGCATCAGTTGGAAGGCAGCTTTCTCTCCGAGGTTTGCAGCGGTTCCTGGGGTTCTGAGAAGCAGAGCCTCTGGGAACGGGACTGAGAGGGGCTATAACCGCTCCCTCCGCCCGCCCTGTTGAGCCCGCCCCGCCCAAGCCCTGTGCAGAGCCATTTGCCGGATCGCCTCAGGCAAAGGCTAGATTAGCACCTCCCCAGAGGACAGAATCAGACACAGCTGATTCACACAGCCAGTCGGCCTGGTGGTCAAATCCCTCTAGTATTAACTACAACAATCAAGGCTCAACTAGAACAAGACTGCGCACAAAGACCACTAGGGGGTGCACCAAGAAAGCATAAAAAATGCGGAGACAAAAAAACATGACAGAAATGGAGGATATAGAGCTAAAAATCGCAATTTTGAGGGCTTGCAAAAATGTGCTAGAAGCTGTCAATAAACTTGAGGAGAGAGTCACGAAAACTAATGAGACCCTCGATGCTATGATAAAGAACCAACTAGAAATTAAGCATACACGGACTGAAATAAAGAATATTATACAGACACCCAATAGCAGACCAGAGGAGCGCAAGAATCAAGTCAAAGATTTGAAATGCGAAGAAGCAAAAAACACCCAACCGGAAAAGCAAAATGAAAAAAGAATCCGAAAATATGAAGATAGTGTAAGGAGCCTCTGGGACAGCTTCAAGCGTACAAACATCAGAATAATTGGGGTGCCAGAAGATGAGAGACAGCAAGATATTGAAAACCTATTTGAAGAAATAATGGCAGAAAACTTCCCCCACCTGGTGAAAGAAATGGACTTACAGGTCCAAGAAGCGCAGAGAACCCCAAACAAAAGGAATCCAAAGAGGACCACACCAAGACATATCATAA
This sequence comes from Myotis brandtii, assembly GCF_000412655.1. NCBI lineage: Eukaryota > Metazoa > Chordata > Mammalia > Chiroptera > Vespertilionidae > Myotis > Myotis brandtii. The sequence goes on along the minus strand of NW_005360124.1, from coordinate 10,564,906 downwards.
TTAAAATGCCAAGAGCAAAAGACAAAGAGAGAATCTTAAAAGCAGCAAGAGAAAGAGACTCAATTACCTACAAGGGAATACCCATACGACTGTCAGCTGATTTCTCAACAGAAACTTTGCAGGCCAGAAGGGAGTGGCAAGAAATATTCAAAGTGATGAATAGCAAGAACCTACAACCAAGATTACTTTATCCAGCAAAGCTATCATTCAGAATTGAAGGTCAGATAAAGAGCTTCACAGATAAGGAAAAGCTAAAGGAGTTCATCACCACCAAACCAGTATTATATGAAATGCTGAAAGGTATCCTTTAAGAGGAGGAAGAAGAAAAAGGTAAAGATACAAATTGTGAACAACAAACATGCATCTATCAACAAGTGAATCTAAGAATCAAGTGAATAAATAATCTGATGTACAGAATGAACTGGTGATTATAATGAATCAGGGACATAGAAAGGGAATGGACTGACTATTCTTGGGGGGGAAAGGGGAATGGGAGATGCGGGAAGAAACTGGACAAAAATCGTGCACCTATGGATGAGGACAGTGGGTGGGGAGTGAGGGCGGAGGGTGGGATGGGAACTGGGAGGAGGGGAGTTATGGGGGGAAAAAAGAGGAACAAATGTAATAATCTGAAATAAAGATTTATAATTAAAAAAAAAAGTTCTCCTTGTACCTCTCATTTCTCTTGATGGAGGCCACCAGTGCAGCCTCGGCGGAGCCCTGCTATGGATGTGGAGCGGGGGTGGCTATCATTTGGGACAAGCTCTTCTTCCATTGAACTGGGTGCTACAGAATATACTCTCCTTTGTCCTCAGCCATGAGCCATTTCCATGAAACCCAGCACTTCCACCCACTCCTAGAAAGGACTGTCCCCAAATATCAAGACATAAATTACCCAGATGTAAGATATGCATTCAGGGTATGCTACACATTCAGGGTATCAATATTTTCCTTATCCACTTGTTTTTACTATTTCCAGTATTCTAGAGTGAAGCCCATAGTGACACCACGCTTTACCCTTTCCTGCTCTGAGACGATGCTGGCCGATCTTGGAAACATCGCGAAGACCCACGATTTGCACATTCAGGTGGGTATTTTTCTCTTGCTTGTGCTTCTGCCAGACCTGCAAGGCTTCTCATTATCCTGCATTCTGGCAGTAATCTCTAATTCTACTGAGATCTAGAGGGGTAGCATTATGGGACAGGGAAGGTCCTTACAGACGTCACCTAAATCCAATTCTTTAACTTTTCAGCTAAAAAACCGGAAGTTCCTTTTCCTCTCAATCATCTCTGATCAGGCTTGCAGAGATGAGGCTATCACAAGTAATCCAGCAAGATCTAAGGCAGACTGGCTCCCTGTTGTCTGTAGGATACATTTAATGCATTTCTTTTCTGCTTCTCTTTCATTTGATGCTTTCTCAGCACTCGAGCCCTTCATTTTTGAAGGAGCCACCTATTATTTTAAAAGGAATAAGAACCTCATTTCCACCTTAACAAATGCATTTAAAAGCCCCTTTGTTCCAAGTTTCTTAATTTAAAACCAGGAACAAAAAAAGTATATATTACTTTGTCATTAAGCAGGTGCAACTTAGGAATAAAACATGTTTTAAAGCTTCCAGCTGGGTTAAAATTGGAAGTTGGGAACATCCAAGCTTCATTATATACTGCACTAAAATTTCCCCTGGTAAGAGTTGGCTATCTTATAACAAAGGGCAAGTCAGGGGAAAGGCAACACATTGATTCTTTATCATTTGTAGGGTGGAGGGTGGTGGTTTTTTTTGGTGTTTTTTTTTTCAAAGATTTATCTTAATGGGTCTCATTCACCTTATCATCATCTGTCTAGTCAGTTAAAGAAAAAAAAAAAAAAAGGAATAAGAACCTCATTTCCACCTTACAAAATGCATTTAAAAGTTTGTTCCAAGTTTCTTAATTTAAAACCAGGAACAAAAAAAGTATATATTACTTTGTCATTAAGAAGGTACAACTTAGGAATAAAACACGTTTTAAAGCTTCCAGTTGGGTTAAAATTGGAAGTTGGAACATCCAAGCTTCATTATACACTGCACTAAAATTTCCCCTGGTAAGAGATGACTATCTTATAACAAAGGGCAAGTCAGGAAAAGGCAACACATTGATTCTTTATCACTTGTAGGGTGCAGGGTGGTGGTTGATTTTTGTTTGTTTGTTTTTTTAAGATTTATCTTAATGGGTCTCATTCCCCATTCTCATCCTTCCCCATTCTCTTTCTGTTTGTGTGTGTGTGGGTGCAGCCTGGGATATTTAATTCCACAGTTGTAGGGGAGGGAAATGTTTTTCCTCAACCTTCTTGGAGTTCCTGTTTGGGTTTGAAAACTAAATGCAAAGATAGATTAACAGGAGGAAAGCATGCAAATGTATTTAATGTAAGTTTTACATGACACAGGACCCTTCATGGGAAATGAAAACCCAGAGAAATGATTAGACCTGAGTATTTTTGAACATTACAGGCTTGATGAAGAATGCACGGTTGTGGAGGAATATGAGAGGTTCAGGGATATGACCTTAGGAAGCTTGGCAAGCCCTTCTTGTTCGGTTTCTTCTTGGCTCCCTTTGTCATTAGAGATAAAGGTGCTCTTTTCCCCCCAGGTGTAGGGCAGGCACCTCTCACACGTGGGTTTTATGACCCGTTTTGGGGAAGGAAGGGTGAGAGAAGCACCAGAATGACCTTCCTGCTTCTGCCATTATCTTTACCTTAACATGGCATTTTTCAATATGCCAAGATGCCAGATTTTGGGGCAGTAGATACTGAACCCCATCAACACACAGCAAAAGCAGGTATATCCTTGCGTGGGGTGTATGTCTGTATGTAGGTGTATTTACTCAAATTTATCAAAATGACACAAATCAACTGGTTGTCCTTTCTCCTGGTGCCCATGCATTTCTTCAATGGTCTGGGCTTTCCTCAAGGCCAAGGATAGAGTTCATCCCATAGGTGCGAGACTACTTTTTAGAATATTGCTGGTTTTTTCTTTGATTTATTTGGCTATGGAGAGAGGGAAATGGCACTGCTATTCTTGGAAGTGGTAACTTGCTCATGAGTTATTTCCCATAATATATATGCACCACCAGTTGGCCTGAAATGACTTTTGTGTTAGGCCAGGGGTGGGTGTGGTTCCACTTCCGTGTTTGTCTCTGAAACACTTCACGTGCTCTCCAGTTTTGTGGTGCCTGGAGAGAGGCTGGTGTGGGAGCCGGGACTCACTCGTTTTGCTTGCATGTGAGTCTTCACGGGCTCTTTCTAGGTGACTGCAGGATTGTCTAGCCCAGTTGTTTTCAAATTGTTTTCTGCAGAAGAACTCATTCTGGAAGCCAAAAAAGGGGACAGAATGGAGACAGAGTCCCAGAGTCCCAACCCTGCTTCATTCTGAGAGGCAACTTGTTTATGCCTTTTACATCCTGGATTTCTATGAATTTTTATCATAATAACATGGCCAAAGCTAAAAGAAGTTGGAAAATTGCTTATCCAGCCAAACCCTTTTATTTGAGAGATGAGGAAATGGAGACCTAAATAAAAGAACTGACTCACCCTAAGACCCATGACTAGGGTCAGAACTTGGCCTAAAATTCAGCTCTCTTTATTCAAATCCAGTTTTCTTATGAGTGAAAGATGCCGTCTGTCCTGTTGATGGCCTCTTTTCTTAAAGGACAACAGCAGAAGAAATAGGTGGCCACAAATAGCTAGGCTGTTAGCTTTCTTTAAGGAACACTTTTTATTTTTGTTTGTTCTTACTAGAGTTTGGAATTTGAAAAGACCTTGTTGAAACATTACATGGGTTAGAATATTACATGCTTGTGTAATTACATATTCATAGTTTCTTTGTTACATGATTGCTTTAAATGAATGTACAGTCTTTAGTGTCTCTCTATGTGACCCCTCACATAGACAAGTAGAAACCATCCATACATTTTGGGGTAGGACGTATAATTTCTAGTGGCATTTTACCCTAAAAATAGAAAATTTTTTTTTTCTCGTAGAGCCATATAAGTGAAAATCCTGATGAAGTTGAAGCTGTGCAAAAGTTATTCCCCAGTTATAAAAACTATACAGATGTGTATGATAAAAACAATCTTCTAACAAATAAGGTAAATTGCATCTCATGACATAATCTGTATCAAATAGGGCATATATATCTGAATTCTGAGATCTCAGTAGTGCTCTTCAGACTTCTATGACATGTGCATTTCTCAGACTAAAGCTTAGAGTGTGCATATGTGTGTGTGTGTACATAGTTAAAAATGGGCCGGAACTCTCATCCTGGTAAATAAGTCTAAAGGCTTCACGGAGGGTGGGAATGTCATTTGGTCCAAGGACATTTTGTCAGTGTTTATTAGAATGTAACTGTACATTTCTTTGAGTTAGAAGACCATATCTAAGGATCCATTCTGCAAGAAATATGATTAGGAATGTTAATTACATATGAAAATTAAAAAATGGTTCTCATGGGGGATTGTTTAGATGATAGAATTTACATAATTATAGTTTTATCCAACGTTCACAAAGAATGAGGCATACAGGCTTACAAGGTGGATGTCTGTGTGTATACGTGTGGGTGCATGCTCACCTAGAAAAACTGCATGGAAGACACATATTGAATGTTAAAGGTTATTCTTCCTGAGGGAGAAACAGAAGGACTTTCTTTGTATTTTTAAACACCTTGAGATTGCTTTTATGAGTGTGCATTGTTTTCATAATTAAACCATTTTAAGTTCATTAAAATTAATGTGAGTGAGCAGAGACCTCATTAGAACAAGACACCCCTTGGCCATGGCCTTAGCTATGGCAGCAACTAAATTCTTAGGGACTTGGTGAATGGAGATGTGGCTATGACTAATTTGAAAGGCTAATATTCTGCATAAATCTTACACATGCTGCACCTTAATCTTCATCCTCCATAACATATATTTCCATATGATTAATACATTAACCTTCAATTTGCATGTTTCTTTGCTTTGCACAGAGGTTATGAAAATTATATTTTAATAATAATTATGTGGCCACCGAACCATGCCTCCTAAAGAAGAAAGAAAGCTAATCAGATACAGGTTTTGTACTGAGGACAAAGGAATTTTGAAAGAGTAAAGCCTTATTCAGGAAAACCCACCAATATTACCAAGCCTGAAAATGAAGAGAAGTCTCTTATGTGTGCAGTGCCTGCTTTCTTGGATCAATTTTACCTTCTGAATTCATGCGTATAAGATATTACATTTCTTAATTTTTAGGAAAATGTAAATAGAGGTGATGAAATAACGAAAGTGTGTTCGGTTATGTGTCAAGTCCATTGTTCCTATATCTAACTTGGGACAAAATTAAAGAACAACTCCTTCCAGGATCACTCCCCCAACTCCCATGTGCTGAGAAAGGAAAGCTCACTTCTAGAAAGCACTGATTAGAATAGGAACAAACACAGCCCCACCAGACACCCACTAGATTTAGAAAAGAAAGTAACTTGGTTATTTTCTAAAGTGGAGATGAAGGAATCACAATATCTTCAAACTGGATGGGTGTTCTATGCTGTAGATGACCTGGATTAACCCTCCTTATTTTATAGATTTAAAAA
>NW_005360124.1:10539740-10558724 GCF_000412655.1 Myotis brandtii | reverse complement strand
GAGAAAGAAAGCACTTAACAGGGCATTTTTTTGCAGAGTATGTCTTTGAAGAGCACCACAGCTCTTAAAATTTCTGAGTTTGTGCAAAAGAGGAAAGTGGAAATGCAACAGAAAGTGTTCCGAACCAATAGCATTGAGAACTTACAGCAGGGCCCGAAAGGGCACACACTCCAGCAGGTGTTCCAGGGAGAGGTGCTCACTTCCCATTGCTTTGTGTTGTGCCAACTACTAGAAACACTCACACTAGTAGAAATGATGCAGTGCTACTGGAAATCCACACCCTACATATGGTGAATGTCACCTGCTGGATCAGATAGGATGCCAGTTCACATGAGAGCGACCTTGCCCTTTATAGTTCACCAGAATGCAAAAGCTTTATTTACAACTGGTTCTTAACATTTTGAAAGGTTATATATTCACAAGTTAATCGGATGAAAGTTATGGCCTGTATCTTCAGGAAAAAAAGTCCGGAGATATAGACATGCTGCACTTAATTTCAGGGAATTCATAGATCCCAGATGCTGACCCATGGATGCTAGGTGCAGAATTCATGGTCCAGGATTAGATACAGGCAGGCGCTCTCCTTTCTGGTATTAGTCAACCCAGAACAGAGCTGCTTCCTCTTAGAGGAAGGCTGGGGTGGATCACTCATATATTCATTCAATACATTTATTTAGCTTCTGCTAGATTTTCATCTTTTCGAGGGTTACTTTGTGTTCTCTTGGTTTGAATTCTTGCAGAAGTAGACCATGAGACGAGGATTCATGTACAAGTAGCTTATTGGGGAGGTGATCGCAGGAAACACCTTTAGGGGAGTAAGACAGAGAAGGGAAGGAGGTCAGCAAAGAGTGCATCATTAACTGAGTTACCAGCATGGGCTCCTAGAGTCTAATCCTTCTGGAAATCCCAGGAAGTCAGTGTCCAAAGCAGACCTCCAAGTCATTCTGCCCAAGGGGTGGGGGACCTGGTTATACTCAAACACCCACCAGTTATTATTGGGTGATTGCTGGGTGGGATGAAGAGGCATTGATTCCCTGGAGCTTCTGACCTTCCCCAGACCAGGGCGGAGCAGGCTCTACTGGCTGAAGAGAGCCCTCAGCAAAGAGTTGGAGGTGTCAGCAGTTAGAAGTCTAGGGACCTTGTAAATGAAAAACCTATGTCAGTGGCAGCATGGGAAGGCACAAGAAACACAGCGACTTATTTCTAGAGTGTTCTGAGAGGTTCTAGAGGCTTCCAGTTTTGAGACATCGAGTGGTAACGCATGACAGGGAATTCTGCCCATATACAGCTTAGTGATCATAATTATGATCTAGTGGCCAGATAGGGGAAGGGTGTAACACCCTTTCCGTTAGTTACACAACATCTAAACTAAAACGTGATCCAAATGAAGGTTTAAAGTTCTTTATGGATACATTTCTGTTTACATGGCCACTGTTATTCTTTCTCCAACAACTTTGAGAGTTTTATGGCGTGGACATTGGGGCTTTGAAAATTATAATCATGTGTGTCTTTGAGCAGACCACTTTGACCTTTGCATCTTCTCAGACTTCTAAGGATCGCTTTAGTTTTCCTTTGTTTCTTCAGAAAGGCACATATCTAGTAAGCTCAGGGCCACGAGGTCCAGACTTCAGCACAGGAACCATCTCTCCTAGATTCTGCTTCCTCAGTGGCCTCATTTGAGCTGGCAGGCCTGGACTCACCAGCCTGCATGCCCTTTTCCAGTTATACTCCCTTTCTTTGATCTTAAACGTCACTACTTATTCAGGGTAACAAATTATCTGAGACGGAGAGGAAAGACAAAGCTTTATCATTTCTACTTCCTAACATAGGAGGATGGGTTGGTTAAAAAAGTATTAAAGACCGGTAAGACTTTTGGACTAACTGCAAGATTTAATTTCTTCCTTTACTTTTCCTTGCAAACGATCCCCTGCTTCCTGTTTTTGCTCTTGCTCCTTTGTACCCTCCTGAGATTAACCTCTGTGCCAGGAGTTAAGCTCCTTTGTGGTCTGCTTTTACTCCAGGACTCAGATGTTCTGATCTGATGAATGTGTGTGTGTCAGCATTAGCGCTGATGTGACGGAGAATACAAGTTTCAGTGACATCTCCATCACTGCTGTTAGGGTGCTTCTCTTGTTGGGCCCACATAGGTGTCCTGGTTGTGACAGTCTCCTCTCTCTGCAGGCTCAGCAGCGGCTTACTCAATGTGCTAGAAGTGCTGAAACACGACGTGAAAATAGGGCTGGGCACAGGTTAGTAGTGCACCATTTGGGGCCATGGCTAACTGGTTGCTTAAGTGCATAACGTTCTAATGGGACTCATTTTCAGGTTGCATTTCCATGTTAAAAAATTAGTTTTATTTTTCTGGTAACAATATCTTGAGCTAATAAAATAGTGAGATTGGAAGCAGTAAGAAGATATATGCAAAGGAAGACGTTTGGATATCACTAAGCTTCTGAAAGCTATTCTCTGCATTTACTGTCAGGGCTCTCAAGCAAGCATGTCAAACTCGCGGCCTGTGGCCCACATGCCTCATTTATTTGGCCCATGTTAGCCTTTGAGTTTGACATGCTTGCTCTAAAGGATAGGTCCTTCTCTAGTGTTTTAGAGATTCATTTAAAGAAGTCCTTGATTTTTTTTTCTCTTTTTTTTTTGTCCTCTGGCAAGGCTTTAATAGTTTGGTTTTGTATGTTTTTAGTTTTCAATAAATGTGCCATCACAAATTCTGTCTCAAAAGAAAATTATTTGGCCTTGCCATAGCAAGCATAGACTCAATTTATGCCAGCATCGAGAACTCTGAGTTACAGAACTTGCTTTCCTTGTAAGCAGTGTTTAACAAAATGAGATTCCATTCCCACGGGCAGTCTGATGCTTGCTAGGCTGAAGGACATTCTCAATGGCTGATAAATTAAGGATGCCTCTTTTTAAATGATTTTTTCCCGAATTTGTGCAGTGCTACTAACTTTGAAAGCATGCATCAGACCCAAATGTCTAGGCGTATCAACTGTGAACCTTTTACTATTGTGTGTGAATGAACTAAATTTTTTAAAAATATATTTTTATTTATTTCAGAGAGGAAGAAAGAGGGAGAGATAGAAACATCAATGATGAGAGAGAATCATTGATTGGCTCCCTCCTGCTCACCTCCTACTGGCATTGAGCCTGCAACAGGGCCTGTGCCCTTGATTGGAATTGAACAGGGACCCTTCAGATCACAGGTCAACGCTCTATCTGCTGAGCCAAACCAGCTAGGACATAAATTTCTTTTTAAGTGGGTGTAGGGCACAAGGACTTATTTTCCATTCTTGATGCACTTGTCCTCCTAATATTCAAGAGCATGTTTGCTTATTGACAATGATAGTCTGGAATAACTCAAGTCTTAGTTAACTTTATACCAAGCAATTCCTGGTAAGACACACAATAACACAAAGAGATTTATTAATATTTTTAGATAGGTATGCTAATGTAGAAGTTTTCCTTAATTTTATATGAATTAAAAAGAATTAATTTTTTTTTTTAAAAATTCTAATTTAAGCTTTGAATCACTGAGATTGTGTAATACCTGGATATATTCACAGGTGCTAAGGCAGGAAACTGGCTGTTTTACCTTAACAGAAAAGCTTTAATAGATAAGGAAAAATGTCCAAGAGTTTCTGTTACATAGTATAGTCAATTAATTAAAAATTTAGTGGACATGCAAAATAAGGTAGGTATTTGCTTTCAAATTTCCTGGGAGTTTGGTCTCTATGAGTTAAATTCATCACCTAACTTCTAGTTCTTGGCTTTTGATTGTGTAGCAATAGCTTAAAACAATTAGGTAAAGCTCTCACTGTCACTTATTAGATGTAAGACATTGAACAAATTAATGTTCTAAGGCAGGGGTCCTCAAACTTTTTAAACAGGGGCCAGTTCACTGTCCCTCAGACCGTTGGAGGGCCGGACTATAGTTTAAAAAAAAAACTAGTCGGCTGCTAAGCAACAGGCAGCGGCGGCAAAAACACCCGGCGGGCTGGATAAATGTTTTCGGCGGGCCGCAGTTTGAGGACCCCTGTTAAGGCTTCAATTTCTAATTTCTGTAACAATAACAACAATCATAACGATATCTATCTTACAAGCTTATTTTGAGGCTTAAATGAAAAAAATCTGACACATACTAGTCAATAAAGATTGGCTTACAAGGGAGATAGCAATGTTGGTATATTGACCAAATGTTTGCTTAAATATGATGAATTTGCTTATTAAGTTGGAGAATGCATTTCACATCATCTCTGCTGTGGTAGCCACCCTATGCTCCACTATTTCCTAAACATGACCTTTGTGTATGAATTTGCACTTCATTTTTAGACTTTAGAAGATTATTTAAACTGATATCATTGACAGAGAGCAGTTTCAAAAGCAGGTCATTCACTGTATCTGTATCAAGTGTAGGTAGGTCCTGACTTGCTCCATATTAAGAGGAAACCCACAGGAAGCTTAGTGAACATATTGCAAAGCAAGAGAAAACAGTATCAAAAAGAATAAAAGGATGAGCATATTTCTGCAAATGATTTACTTCAGGATCCAGAAGAAAATTTCAAAACATTATCATCATCCTTGGAGTACAAGAAGACATGGCACTATGAATCCCTGGAAGAAAAGTTTGACTAAAATACCATGGTTTATGTAGTCCAGGGTTTCTTTTTTGATCTGCACAATATTGTTCCTTCGTTGGAACTTTATTAACATAACAACCAGAAGAGTATAGGATGATTAAGTCATCCTGTAAGGCAGCAACATAATAAGATAGCTCTCAAAATTTTCTCAATAAATTGTTTTCTAAATCCAATGATGGGTGTCTTATAAGAGAAAATGAGAGACACTTGAAGACACAGAGGGAAGACCCAGATGAAGTTGGAGCCAGGTATTGGAGTTACACTGCCACAAGCCAAGGACTGCCAGGAGCCGCCAGAAACTGAGGGAAGTGAGGGAAGATTCTTCTCAGGAGCCTTTATAGAGATCGTGGCCTGTGAACACTGATTTAAGACTTCTGCCCCAAAGCTGTGAGAGAATAAATTCCTGCTGTTCTGTGCCACCAAATTTGTGGTAACTTGTTGCAGAAACCCTAGGAAACTAATGCAGGTGCACATTTGATACTAATTACTGGTTTTTAATTCCTTTACATGTTAGTCTATGTCTAGTCTGTGTTTATAGATCTTTTCTTTGAAGTATATTAAAGACTCAATATCTGTCACTAAAACAAACAAAACACTTAACCTATTAATAGTTGGTTGTTACAAAATAGTGATGGGGCTGTAAAGTACGACATAGGGAATGAAGTCAATAATACTGTAATTGCTATGTGTGGTGCCAGGTGGGTACTTGAAATATCGGGGGGAGCACTTTATAATATATATTATTGTCTAACCACTATGCTGTCCACCTGAAACCCATGCAAAATAACATTGAATATAAACTGTAATTGAAAAATAAAATTTACAAATTCAACCTTATATACTTAATATTCCCTTTATCTCATAAGGTTACTGTTTTGGCTTTATTTTCTCTATCCTAGATGTGGCTGGTGGTTATTCACCTTCCATACTTGATGCAATCAGAAGAGCAGTGATGGTTTCCAATACCATTTCATTTACTAAGATAAATGAGAGAAGCCTCACCCTCAAAGAGGTATTCAGACTAGCGACTCTCGGAGGCAGCCAAGGTAATAACCATTTTTTTCCTCGGAGCCTTTATAGAGATCGTGGCCTGTGAACACTGATTTAAGACTTCTGCCCCAAAGCTGTGAGAGAATAAATTCCTGCTGTTCTGTGCCACCAAATTTGTGGTAACTTGTTGCAGAAACCCTAGGAAACTAATGCAGGTGCACATTTGATACTAATTACTGGTTTTTAATTCCTTTACATGTTAGTCTATGTCTAGTCTGTGTTTATAGATCTTATCTTTGAAGTATATTAAAGACTCAATATCTGTCACTAAAACAAACAAAACACTTAACCTATTAATAGTTGGTTGTTACAAAATAGTGATGGGGCTGTAAAGTACGACATAGGGAATGAAGTCAATAATACTGTAATTGCTATGTGTGGTGCCAGGTGGGTACTTGAAATATCGGGGGGAGCACTTTATAATATATATTATTGTCTAACCACTATGCTGTCCACCTGAAACCCATGCAAAATAACATTGAATATAAACTGTAATTGAAAAATAAAATTTACAAATTCAACCTTATATACTTAATATTCCCTTTATCTCATAAGGTTACTGTTTTGGCTTTATTTTCTCTATCCTAGATGTGGCTGGTGGTTATTCACCTTCCATACTTGATGCAATCAGAAGAGCAGTGATGGTTTCCAATACCATTTCATTTACTAAGATAAATGAGAGAAGCCTCACCCTCAAAGAGGTATTCAGACTAGCGACTCTCGGAGGCAGCCAAGGTAATAACCATTTTTTTCCTCTAACAATGTACACCATGCCAATCTGTGTTCTTGGATGTACTATGAAGGTACATGCATCCAATGTTCATGACGGTTACATCTCATATAGCATACCCCAAACTTAGCAAGTAAGTCCATGTTCAAGCATGTGGTGGAGGCATAATTCTTTCAGGATGCTCCCTTTCTTTGGCAGAAGAGATGATTAATACACAGTTACCATATTAATTGTTTTAATGGATTTATTTGCATTGGTCACATGCATACAAATTCTTTAAAATAATCAGTTTTTCCACTGAGTCAAGTAATACACTCTTGCCCCGAGTGAAGATGATGATAATAATACTAATAGTAAAAATATGCCTAGCTGGCGTGGCTCAGTGGTTGAGTGTTGACCTAAGAACTAGGAGCTCACAGTTCGATTCCCTGTCTGGGCACATGGGTTGTGGGCTCAATTCCCAGTATGGGGTTTGTGGGAGGCAGACAATCAATGATTCTCTCTCATCACTGATGTTTTTATCTCTTTCTCCCTCTTCTTTCCTCTCTGAAATCAATAAAAATATACTTAAAAAATAAAAATAATAGCCAAGAGTTCTTACTATGTGGTAGGTACTATGCAACATGCGTTATGTATGTTGTTATTTACCTCCAACCACTGTTATTAATTCTATTTAATCAACAAGGTACCTGGTGGAAGCTTACACAGCTCTCAAGCTATACTGTGTCATGATTTGAATCCAAAATCTGATGCCAGAGTGTAGGCTCTTACCCTTTCACTGTGATACCTTCCTGTGTAAATCCCAGCTGAGAGTATGCATTCTTTATGTAATTAAGTACAGTAATTACCCAAGTCTCTTTAAGTGGAGAGAGATGTTGAAATATAGTGGGTTGATATGCAAATATTGTTCACCAGCTTTTCCCAGTTCTCACATGTAACTATATTTATGGGGGAAAAATAGAAATTAGTAATTGTATTGCTTTCAGTCACTTTAGCATTGTGGTGTATTCTAGATGAATGATAGTGAACATAGCATGAAACCTTAGGTAGCTTATGTGAGATAACAATATACATATCAAGACAAATATAGATAGAGGCCTAGTGCATGAATTCGTGCACAGGTGGAGTCCTGAGGGGGATGGGGGGCCAGGATGCGATTGGCCCTCCAGGCAGGTGGTGGGATGCCCTTGCCAGCCTGGGATCCGGATCCATCCCACTGACATTTGCACTGGTTGTCGGGAGCCACCTGGTAGCCACTTTTATATTGTTTCTTCCTTGCGGAGCTTCTAGGGAGGGGAAGTGGCCGCAGTGCCCAAGGCCAACTTCCAGGAGGCCAGTGGCGCTGGTCTGTTGGTGCCTGGCCCATTCTCCGGAGATTGGACCTGCAGGACTACTGAAGGAGTGAGTGGCTGCCACTGGGCTGGTGGACCACTGGGATGGGTCGGTCAGCTGAGTGGTGCTCCGGCTGTGGGAATGCACTGACCACCAGGGAGCAGCTACTGCATTGAGTGTCTTCCCCCTGGTGGTCAGTGTGCATCATAGGTCGTTCAGTCCTGAGGTCGCTTAGGCTTTTATATATATATAGATGTGTAGATTTATATAAAGCTAATTTTACCATGTTTCTCTTTTATTAGTGTAGATAGATGTGTAGATTTATATATAGCTAATCTGGGTCTTAAAAATGGAGGAGGATGAAAACCAAAAATATCCTGTGAAGAGAAACTTCCTGGCTCTTCTTTGAATGCTCAGGGCTATAATGAATATCATCAAGAACCTTTCAAGACAACTAAGTAGAGGTCATGCTCCTTGCATTTCTAAGTCTTAGATTTATTAGTGTAGATAGATGTGTAGATTTATATATAGCTAATCTGGGTCTTAAAAATGGAGGAGGATGAAAACCAAAAATATCCTGTGAAGAGAAACTTCCTGGCTCTTCTTTGAATGCTCAGGGCTATGATGAATATCATCAAGAACCTTTCAAGACAACCAAGTAGAGGTCATGCTCCTTGCATTTCTAAGTCTTAGGATTTCATGTGAAGCTCCATGTTCTAAGTCACCATTCTTTTAACAAGTGTAGCGCTCCTCACCCCCACCCTCACTGTGTTTGTGCATCTGAGTTCAAGCAGTTGGCCAACCATCTTATTTTCATGGTGCAAATGAGTTGTATTTAAATTGTGCCTTCTTTTTTTCTTCTAGGCTCTCTGTGAGTTGCTTCATCAAGATTTTTTCTGTCTGATCAAGCCAGCCTAGGGTGCTTACCAACTCATTTCTGCCTTGCTGTATAGCTTCCAAATCCATTTTCTTGGCTGCAGGGCTTACTGTTATGGAATTTCTTCTCCTTAACTCATGTCTCTACAAGAGTCAGAGTGAAATGAGATTAATGGATTTCTATTTAAAGTGTGTCATCTTCCTGGCTTGCCACGACCTTTATATTCAAGATGTTGCATAAATCCCCTTCCCAGAGCCAACATTCACTCTAAAGGCAGCAAAACTGTATTTCCTGAAATGCATTTAAGGTGTTTACCAACCCAGCTGGGCCTTACTGCAATGATGTTAACTAGGTCCATTTACAAATTCACCAAAAGCAATTATGTCTTCTTTGGTTAGTTCATGCCTGAAATCTCCAGGTTCGAATAAATAGTTCAATTAGTTTATATATATTATCAAACTCTGACAAATGAACCTGGTTATCTGGTCTATTAAACACACAAGTTTATGTTGAATACAGTTATTAAAAACATATTTGTCATGTTTCTTTGTCAAGGGAAAATGGGTGAAGGAGGAGAGAATTTCCATTGATTTTTTTCTATAACATTCAGTCCTTCTACACACTATTAGTAGAAGTCACCTAACTGCTTTTAACATTTCTAATTATTTTTGCTCCCCTGTCTTCCTATAAGAATTTTTAGCTAAAAAAAATCTTTCTTTTCTGAGAATAAAAGAGGTGCCCTTTAAATAACCTTTTAAGAATAAGTAGGGTTTCTAAGTCAGTGATTAGCACATTGCCAATACATATTCATACATCCATCTATATATATAAAAGCCTAAGTGACCATCAACTGGTAGACTAAACAACCAGTTGTACTGGTCGCTATGATGAGCACTGACCACCAGGGGGCATATGCTCAACACAGGAGCTGCCCCTGATGGTCAGTGCGCTCCCACAGCCAACCTCCCACAGTCCCTTCCCCCAGCCAGCCAGCCCCAATTGGCCCCAATCGCAGGCCAGGCTGAGGGACCCCACACATGCACGAATTCATTCACTGGGCCTCTAGGAGAGATATAATCTAGTAGAAATATAATCTAGGTATTGTCTAACAGGGACATGCCATCCAATATTTTCACATTGGACCGTATCCTGACAGTGAAAGAATAGAAAAAACACATGTAAGAATTTAAATAAAAGTGCTGCACTCCAGTTGACCCTCCCTTTATGCTTGTTTCCATTTGGTACCTCAGTGTACACCTTTCTCAAATTACAGGCTTTCCTGAGCTCAAGATTCAATACCTTCATTGACCAGGAAAGTCAACTATTCCCATCTTGTGAAACTAAATCATGTCAGTGAAAGAGATGCTCTTTGTCATCTAATACACATGGAACATGAATGCTAGCCATGAGGTGGATCAAATTAATAGACACATCAACCTATGCCCTATTTTAGAAAACCATTCTTCTCTGGCAACCAGAAAATCTTTGAGGTTGCAAAGAAATTGGTTTGCTTTTATTTATTTTTAATATTGATTTTTTACAGAGAGGAAGGGAGAGGAATAGAGAGTTAGAAACATCGATGAGAGAGAAACATCAATCAGCTGCCTCCTGCACATCCCCCTATTGGGGTGTGCCGCAACCAAGGTACATGCCCTTGACTGGAATCGAACCTGGGACCCTTCAGTCTGCAGGCCGTCGCTCTATCCACTGAGCCAAACGGGTTAGGGCTGGTTTGCTTTTAAAGGATTGGGGCTTTTAAGTCATGAGCATCTGTTTACTTTCAGAAGTGAATTTTTTCTCTTCCAAGGATTTAACCTAAGGAACTTGTGATGGATATGTCTGCATTGGCCAATGTGCAAAGGGATAATTATTTTTTATTTATTTGAGGTTTATTTCACGGCCATGAAAATAGATCTTGTCAGCTATTTCAGACAACGAAAGGATCCAGAAGGGCAAGGAGAGGAGTGTTGTGGGGGAGACTAGGAGGCAAAAAGAAAAAAAGATATGTTGTCAGTTGCCATGTTTCTTGGAGGGATGAATGAAAGTCATAGACCAGCTGGACTGATAGAGCTGAAATAGAGAGACACTATCAGAATTATGATCATGGTGATGAAGGGAACTGTTTTTATTCTCAGATTTGCTTTCCCTGTGCTTACTCTGATTTCTGTAAGTCTAAGTCTTGTGACCTGTTGGAATGAGAGAGTTTTTACACTTCACTATTAAGATACTAATTCTTTTTTCTTTTTTTATGTACTTTTAAAAAAATTTAATTTTTACTTCTTTTTTTTAAAATATATTTTATTGATTTTTTACAGAGAGGAAGGGAGAGAGAGAGAGAGTCAGAAACATCGATGAGAGAGAAACATCGATCAGCTGCCTCCTGCACATCTCCCACTGGGGATGTGCCCGCAACCCAGGTACATGCCCTTGACCGGAATCGAACCTGGGACCTTTCAGTCCGCAAGCCGACGCTCTATCCACTGAGCCAAACCGGTTTCGGCAATTTTTACTTCTTGTTGTGTACTTTCTTAATACATTGGAAGTTTCATTTATGCAAGATTAATAATATGAATTAGGAAAACGTATGTGTGGTTTTTTTTTACTAATTCTTTTTCTAGTGACATGTTGGCTGACTTTGTCCTTGCAAACTGGGACATTGACATGGTCTGATGGCTCAAAATACTGTTTCTTAATTTATTCCACCCTGTAGCCCTGGGGCTTGACAAAGAAATTGGAAACTTTGAAGTGGGCAAGGAATTTGATGCCCTCTTGATCAACCCCAAAGCATCCGATTCTCCCATTGACCTGTTTTCTGGGGATTTTGTTGGTGACGTAAGTAAAAAAAAAGTTAATCAAAAGGCATCTATTTCCTGAAGTAATCACAGAAGCTTCCTTGTAGAAAACAAAATAGCAACAATCATTTTAATGGAATACAAGAGACTTTTAAGAGGGAAGCTAGATTTTTAAGTTAACATAATTTCATGACAATAATGTTAGCAATAATGGTACTAATAGAATATTTGTATTTTGAATATATTTGTATATTTTAATGGTTTGGGCTATAAGAAGCCATAATATAGCTAGCACTTACTGAATACACTTGCTGGGTGCTAGATGGTATAGCATTAAGCACTTGCTTACGTAATTTTGTTTAATGATCAAAGCAACCCTTATGAGAGGCAGATACTATTTATATTGCCATGTAACCTGTGGGGCAGTGAGGCTTAGGGAGGTTAAGTGATTTATCTAAGGATTCATGGCTAGTAATTAGTAATTAGTAGATAGAGTTGGGATTCAAGCCCAGGACTTCATAACTTCCAGAGTCTGGGTGATTGACCACAATGCTACATTGATTTTCTTAATTATAAGAAAATGAGTTTTATTACTTTGTTCCTTTTATTATAAAGTGTTTCCCTATATAGAAAATAAACTGGTTCTTCTTACTTTAATAACAATTAGTTATAAAATATTGAGTTTTTCTAAAAACATTAATTACCATTTATAAATTGATCCACTTATAAAAGAAAATATGTAAATATAACATAGTGGGGGTTTTTAGAAGACAGATGCTGGTTGTTATTTTTATATTATTTATTCTTTTGCTCCTTTATTAGAATGGATTTCTTGGAATAAGGCTCAGCCCTATTCATTCAATCATTTTTCTTATATACATTTCTTAAAATATTTGCATTATTTCATTAATTTATGTAGCACTTTTGTTCTAAAGTTTCCAAGGTTTTATATACCAAGAACTTTCAGGCAATAGATAAACATTTGTTAATAGTCACTATTTCTTTTTAAGCAAAAGACCACTTCTTTTTCATTAATAAAAGTAGATTTTACCATTGAGAAATGAATTTATATTTCTGGGTTTTGCCAACCCACTACTGACTGTGAATTTTTCTAAACGCACAAAAATAATTATTTCTTATTATTACCTTTATTTTCCATTTTAGGCTTTTATCCAGAAGTTTCTCTATCTAGGTAAGTAGAAATATGTCTCTATGCTAAATAAAATCTTTCTTTGTCTCTATCTTGGGTATGACTCTCTGCATTTATGATACCACATGTAAAACCCTATGTGTGATCATTTGCTTTGGTTTTTTAAAAACATTTCTCAGCATAGAGTCCATTTGTGGCACAATATTTAAAGACACAATGTGAAATTGGCATGCTCCTCTAGAACATACAGTCATAAATCCTAATCTGAGGAGTGGCAGGCCCAGGGGATGGCTAATCATGCCTCTTCCCCCTACACTCATTCTCTATCCCGAGCTGCCCTACCAGGTCGTATTCACGATAAGGATGTGGTGGGATCTTTTCACACATGCTTTTTCACATACTCACATTCTGTTGTATTCACTGAGGGAGGGAAATAAATAATGTACAAGATTCTACTCTGCCTCCCCCTCGGTTGAGTGTCCTCTGAGCCCTGAGTGAACTTGGGATGGGAGAGACACCTGTTGCATTCCTTGTGGAGCTCAGTTCTCAGGTCCTGAATCTCACCACGCTAAGTGTATTCTGGGGTGTAAAGCTAAGTACTTCCTTTACAGTTGGGGCCATAAAGGCAAACCAATCACTTCAACTGAAAGGACAGTGACAGGGGTCAATTCAGCTTTATGTGATTTCTGCCTTAGCAGCAGATTTCAGACTCCAGTTCTCAAATTAGATGCAGCATCTTCTATTGGTCATGTCCCCCTGTCTATATTTTAAACAATCCGAGAGAAACAAAGGCTGTCTTTTTTATGTTTTCTTTTAGAAGTGTGTTTTGCTTTTAAATCTCTCCCAGGGGCAATTAAAATACTTATTTCAGAGGGGAGGAGGATGGGAAGAGATTAACCAAGTAACTTATATACATACATGCATAGCCCATGGACACAGACAATAGTGTGGTGAAGGCCTAGGGTGGGGCAGATGCTGGGTGGAGGGAGCAAAGAGGCGGGGAATGGGGGATATCTTTAATATTCTCAACAACAAAAATATATATACAGGGTATCCCCAAAAATGTGTATATATTTTGAACAATTATATATTCCAATGGGTTAAGTCTGAAAAGAAAGAAACATCAATTGAGCTCTCAGCTGTGCAAGTGTTGTATACATTTTGGGGGGACACTTTGTATGTATCTTTAAAAATACTAATTGACACAAAACGGTGCCATGATTTTTTCTTTCAGGAGATGACCGAAATATTGAGGAGGTTTATGTGGGCGGAAAGCAGGTGGTTCCCTTTTCAAGCTCAGTCTAAGACCCTCGGCGTCTCCAAGTTCTCCTGGATAGCGTGGTTCTGCGCCCCCTTATGCCCAGGCAGAGTTAGAGCGTCAAAAAAAATAGTACCTTGTTCTTGGGATGACTGTCTCTTTGTGTGCTTACCTACAGTGCTCACTTGACAAATCGAAGGAAGTTGTGCTCATTCTCAACTCTCTGGTTGGGAGGATTCAAAATGTATCCCTTCTGAGCTGTTCAGATTTACTTTAAGCTTAAATATAAGAGAATGTTATGGCTAGTGGTGTTCTTATTATGAGATTTAAGTAAAATCTACCTAACATTTGGAAATGTGAAGAGGAAAGATATTCCTGTGAGGTTCGATATTTTGAACTAGTAAATGTGAAAATTGGATATGGAAAATGAACCAGTGAATATATTTTTGAGGGAGAAAAAGACTACAAACATTGGAAAATCATTTTCAGATTGCTCGACAATTATATACTGAGCTTCCTAATTTAAAAAGAGAACTCATTGAGATGTGAAACGTGTTTCTAGGTTGACTTTGTGTTCTGGAAATTTGCACTTCATGGGATTTGCATTTCAGAGACTTGTTATTGTTGTGCTTTGCCTTCTTTGGGGATGAATTGTCAGAAATTGAATGCCACGTGCTTTCTTCATATAGTTCTGTGCTTCAAAGTGTTTGACAGAAGTTGGGTAGTAAAGATTTAAAGTCTCTTAGGAATAGTATTCACACAACTCCGTGTCATAAATAGTTGTATTTTTGTGTCCTTTAAGTCACCTTAATGTGTAACTGGGTGATGCTGTTACTGCTTCAGTTTTATTAGAAGAGAAACAAATTCCACACTCCGCTGTTGGGTAGACTGAAGTCTTCATAAATTGGGGACAAGTGCTGGGCACTCGCGAGCTGTCAATACTGAAAGGAAGGGTTTCATTGCAATGACCTTGTCTCCCCAAGGACTATGCTATAGTTGCTGGCAATTTCATACTCAGATCAATCTCTTAGAACTTTTAAATGAAGGCAAATCCTGTTAAAAGAAATATTAAAACTCTTTAAACCTTGCATATTGCAAGCACTCTATTTTCCCAATTTTATCCTATTGTAGTTTTAATTCCTAAGAATTTTAGGACATTGGAATTTTAGTATAATGAAAAATATGTAGACATCCCACATAATGTTTATATTAAGAGGACTTAATCTGTACCAGACACCTAGGAAGATTAAGCAAAGCAAAGAGTATTTTTCTGCCTCCTAACTAACTAGTGTACTTTCCCATAACCTAGAATTAAAAACAAATTATGACTATGATAAATCCTTTACAAGTATTGATGTGAATGCTATTTAAATACTATACTTTTCTCCTTTAATTTCAAATAATATAAACTAACAATGAAAAGGAGTAGGTTTTCTTAATATTTCATAGCACTTATGAATACTTTATAATAGAGAACTTTATGCTACAGAGCTAACTCCATATATAGAGAACTAAGGACAAAATTCTCCCTCTTGCATATAATTTTATTCTCATATAATCATGCTTATTCAGCAGTAATTTGCCCAGTTATTGTTGTTGTTTTTCCTTTGTGGAAGCACTTTTAGAGTTGACTATGCTTGACTACAAATATTTAGTTTGATTTTTTTCAATGACAGATTTTTTTTTTAGGATATTAAATAGCTCAGTAAATCTAATTTCTAGTCTCAATAGCTGTATTTCCAGAATTCCTGTGCCATGTCAAAGATGGCCCACCAGACTTCTCCTCATTTCTCTGTAGTGCCAGCATGAGTTTTCTGCTCTATCTCTTAATCCGTGCCACAGGAACTCGATTCTCGGTGTCTGACCCACATGAGTGGGCTTAAGAATTTGGATGAGCTGTTCCAGATTCACGAACAGGCAGCAGTTGTCCCCAGCCTTTGCAAGATCCTATACTATTACCTTCCTCAAGGGTGTACATTTTGAGGTTGAACACCAGTTTTCATTTAGATTTAGGATTCATATGCAGTAAATATAAATAAGTGTAGTGTCAGAAGCAGGAAGAACGGCCATATACAAGCACTTTGTCAAATGTTAAATTTAGCCCTGATAGTATGTTAAGACCTGAATATCTTGTCTAATAAATATAGAATGTCTTGAAATGTTACACGTGCTTTGATCTTCCTACATCACTTAGAACTAATGTGCTTTATCCTCCAAGTGCCGCGTTCCTGAATGGTGCATATGCTTTTTGCAGTACTTCGGGCCTTAGCCATACATGGGCCCAGATGTTCTGCACTTTGAAATGTGGCCTTTGCCTAATGTGGGTTGACTTCCTGAATTGTGGGGAGACAGTATCCCCAGCCAATTCTATTTGTTGGTGTTTGAATATTTTGCTTTCTGACAGGAAAGAATTAACACTTCTAATCAGCCCCCTCACTTCACCCTACACTTTTTTGCCTCAGGTTTTGTGGTGTTTTTAATGGAATACACTTTAAGAGGCCAAAACATTTCCAGTAGGATTGACTGCCATACATTTAAAAGAATATATTTGCAATTAGAACACAAAAGCAGGCTAATCAGCTAAGATGAATTTAATTTTCAAAAGAGAGTGAGCCCTAACCGGTTTGGCTCAGTGGATAGAGCATCGGCCTGCGGACTCAAGGGTCCCAGGTTCGATTCCGGTCAAGGGCATGTACCTTGGTTGCGGGCACATCCCCAGTAGGGGGTGTGCAGGAGGCAGCTGATCGATGTTTCTCTCTCATCGGTGTTTCTAACTCTCTAATCCTCTCCCCTCCTCTCTGTAAAAAAAATCAATAAAATACATCAAAAGAGAGTGAAACGTGGAGGAGGGCACGAGAGGCTGTCCTAGTCTTCGTGAACTGAGGCCGAGGAGGCTCGGCTCTCATTTATTCTCCCAGCTTTTTCTCTGATTCAATTGTCAAAGGTTTGAGAATCTAGGAGGATATCTCGGAACAAGCTCCTATGGCAGCAGGAGGTCTTTCTAAATTGATACCATGAGCATCAAACCCCATTGACTCTCTGTTTTACTGCCATGAGAGTTCTGCACAGTTAAGAAAGGAAGGCGGTAGGGAAGCACTCCTGAGTGCTTTGCGGATGTTGAAGTGTGCCTGCAATATCCCTGTTGGCAGCTAGAGCTGAGACGTCACAGAGGAAACAATGGGTGTGAGGTCCAGGAACATATTTTGAATCTTCACTCCTTTCCCAATTCTTCCTGTTTTGCATCGTTTCATCTCAGAAGCAGACATATGGAAAGCCTGAAGGGCAAGCTGGAAGGCATGTTGGATCCGGTCTACCTTACACATGGAAGAGATGCAGCATCAGGTGCTTCTGTAGCCTATTGGACACCGTGTCATTGTTGTCCAAGTTTTAAAGCTGCTGATGATGCCAGAAACGTTCACATGTTTAATAAGAGTGTTCCGAGTCGTGAAAAGGTGGACTAATAAATGTGGCATGTCCAAAGTCTTGACATAAGTTTTAAATGGCGTGCATCATTTTGAAAATTTTTTTCCCTGAAGGCTTACAAGAGACATTTGCAGTTTCCAATTGACCTAGCCATTTTAGGGATGACTTTGAACCCTGACACACTTTAATGTCTCTACAGGAAAATCATGGAAAGAGGCGCACAAATGAATAGACACTCTTAGGAAACCCTGGCATCGGTCCTCATGCGTGTTTTCATGCCCAGGCCCTCCTCCCTTTTTCTCCCACAGCCCCGAGTGTGCGGCGGGGAAGCACTGAGGGGTTAGTTCCGGTCCAGATTTAGTGAAATCCAAACGCTGAACAGAGTAATGATGAAGCTAAATATATATAAATCCCAAGGTGGCTTTCACCGTCCTTGGGGATCAAGAGACTGAGTACCGATGTTATATGGCAGTAATTACCTGTCCATTTCCTTCTCAAAAGCCTGTCAGAAAGCGTTCTTTATTGAAAACCACTTCACATTGTTGTCAAACTCCTGATCGCTGCTCTGAAGAATAAATATCTATATGTATGTATTCATGGGGACGTTTTTCTCAAAATTTGTGTGGTTTCTTATTGTTTATGTGCAGGGTGAGCTCCTTTGTGCTTTAGAAAAAAATAAATGCGATTTTGTGTTTACATTATTTGCTTGTTATGAGTCCTATCAATCTGATAGAAGGGGGTTAATCTTACAATGTTTTTCTCCTTTTAACATGAATTTTAAAAACCAGAATAGAATATTTAGCCCTGGGCCACCATATGTCTTCCAACCTATGATAATCAGTATACATAGCTTTTAAAAATTAAGGTCTAATGTTCAGTCCTTTAGAATCATAATGCTACTGCTTTTGATTTCAGCATAGTTAATATTTTATATATGTTTTAAGCCTCAACCCAGAGCGAGAATGCTTTAACATCGAGAATTAGTTCACATGCCCTGGCCAGTGTTGCTCAGTGATTAGAGCATCGGTCAGTCTACCAAAGCATCCAGGGTTTGATTCCTGGTCAAGGGTGCGTAGCTGGGTTGCAAGTTTGATTCCTGGTCCTGGCTGGGACATGTGCAGGAGGCAACCATGTGTCTCTCTCACATCTCTTCTCTCTCTTTCTCTGTTTCTCTCCCTCCCTTCCACTCTATCTTCTATGTAAAAATCAATGTAGAAATATCGTTGGGTGAGGCTTAATAACAACAACAACAAAAAGAATTAGTTCACACATACATGTATATTTAAAACAAAAATCTCAAAAATAACAATTTTCCTATCTCTGATGGCCTGGGCTATTTTCTGCACTATTTTATTCTGTTCTGTCCTATTCTTTTATATTTTATCTGTTTAATTATTTTTATTCTGTTTAATTATTTTTGGTTTCTTGAACCTGCATGGAAGCAGTTTCCAGTGTCCTTGAGCTTATGCACTCAGTCTCCGTGCCTCCATCCTGTGATTTGGGCATGACATGCATGCCTGCCTTAGAGTCATGAGGGCCAAATAAGCAAATCCATAGCCAGAACTTAAGATAGCACCAGGACAAAGTGAGTGCTCACCATAGAGTAGTTATTTTTTAAATGAATATGAAGTATGGTAGCAATCATCTCAGATTGAAACTGTAGTTTAACTCTAACCCTGTTGTTTGGCTTAACAATAGAAAAGTTACTTTGATTTTCTGAATT
>NW_005360124.1:10525430-10539619 GCF_000412655.1 Myotis brandtii | reverse complement strand
TAATTAACATGCTTAATTCTGCTTCTGTAAACTGCTTTTTTGCAAACCAGGTTCCTCATTCCAAACCTTGAGATGTAATCAATACCTTTGTAATCTTTGCCTATATAAGTCTGGTTTTTATCAGTCTAGTTTTTAGAACCTTAATCAGGTGATGCAACAGATCTCTCTGTACATAAAAATATCCTTTAAGGATTAAATCTGATTTGGGGGCACTATTATGTTCATTACTTTTTATTTATAACATGAAGCATAAGGGAGTAGTAGATTTGGTCTATAAATTCACCCTCAATGTTCTAAGCACTTACTAAGCACCTTTTTTTCCCCCTCCTAAAGAACAACTTAGTTAAAATACCCAGAAGAGAATCTTTATGTGCATAATCTTGCAAAATGTGTGCCTCATTTACATACTGTGGGCGCTGTGAGTTCTGTAATAGGTAATTAATAGATGCATGCAAATTACTGCATGGTACTAAGTCCAATATTTAAATAAAATAAAGTTTAGACATAAAACAGGGCCAGTGGTAGGATATTTTAAGGCTCCATTGGGGAAGCCACTCCGTTAAAGACACAGGACCCACAAGTAGTTGTCACCAACAGGAGCAGGGTGTTTTGTATTTTGTTTTTTCAAAATCTTATTTTAAAATGGGATAAGTGAAGAATTCTCTGTTCTTTAATGTGATAGAACATTATTTTAACGTGTAATTTATTTTTTTCACTAATTCACACTCATGTGCTTTTACCATCAAGCCTGCCTACACCATCATGGTAAAATTACATTAAATCTGTCATACTTCCATATTTTTTCATGCTTCTATATTAGTTGAGTTTATATCTTGGGTAGGAAGGAAGGTCACTATAAAAGCATTCTCTATAGCAAAACCTTGGTTGGGAAATTTTTCAGTGGTAACTCAGAAAAACAACAACACTTTATTTATTTATTTATTTATTTATTTATTTAGCCTTAATGTGAAAAGTGATAAAATATAAACAGATGACATGGAGTTTTTCTCAGGCCACTTGGAACCCCCTTCGATTGCCTAGATTCTGCCCATCCCTATAGGAAATCAAGCAAACATGGGTTTCCCCATCATCAGCCCTACAGCAAATTAGATTGATAGCAGTAAAATCTAATGTAAGAGAAATAAAGGCCCTAGAAGGATTTTTCTTTAGTCACATAACAAGAAGTTCTCATACACTTGCTTGAAATCTGACACTTGTAGCTTCACTGTGAAATTAATTTCTGCCCTTTTAATCGTGGGCGATTTCTGCTGTCAAATGAAGCCACAGCCCCCAAATGAATAACCCAAGGGAGAGTTTTACTCTTGTGTTTTGTTTTGTTTTTTCTAAATTTGCTTCCCGGAGCACTTGAAAGACTTTAAACAGCTTTGGTGTTTTGTTTTGTTTTCTTCCTGAGAAAATTGATTCCATCCATACCTGAGTTTGGGAACAAAGATAGGGATGTCTTTGTGTTTGGAAAGTACTTTGAAAACCTTGACTGAAGCACATAGACAAATAATGACATGAGGGGCTTTTGTCATTTCAAAGGATAAATTAAGAGGCTCGGAAAAAGCAGTGAATGCACTTCTTTCAAGTCATGAAAACTTTTGCTGGCAGAACAATGAAAGAGGAATCAGGCCTGGCAAATTATGTATTCTGGATTAATTTACATAAATTACAATAAACCCTTCCGCATCACCACATGTCCTGGCTCAATCCAATAGCATGCTATGCATCCAGGAAATCTTGTATTTATGATAACAGGTATGGTATTCATGAGTAAAGTAGTATGGGTGTAAAAGAGAAGCTATGGAATTTAGGTTGTTTGGGGTAGTTGTTATTTTAAACTCAGTGATAGATTTTTTTTTTTTATGTCCAGGACAATTGTGCAATCTCTTGCACATCCTGGTGATTATTTAGGGAAACTTACAGGAGGAAGAAACCTCATTATGTAGAAACATGCACAAAATCATATTCTATATAAAATTACCACCCAAGTAAAATAAGAAAGAGAGCAACTTAAATGCATATAAAAGCTTCATTTAATGTCATTTGTGGTGCTGTGGACCATTTAACATGGTATACTTGAGTCTAAAAGAAATCTCAATCAGTCAGGCTCCCCTGAGATGTATACAGCTGTTCCCTCATGCTTTTCATGTGTTGGTAAAATTGAATACTTGAAATTAGTTGCTTTTTAAAAAGTTAGAAATCCATACATGCAGAAAGCATAAATCATCGTCAATTAAGTAATTTTCATTAACTAATCATGAGGTTGGTAAATTTTAAACCATATTCATTCAAGTGATTATTAAGTGCACACGAGATACAGGTACAGGCCAGCTTTGAGGGTTAAAAACAACATTCATCCTTTGAGAAACTCAGTCTGGGATGACAGGTGGAGAGACTATGTAGACAAATCCATACATTAAGTTCTGGACAGATGTACAGAGACCTAATGGGGCTCAGAGGGGAAAGCTGGGGTGTGTTGGGCATATTGTGAGTGAGAAGAACAGAGGGCAAACAATAACAGTGAATATTTCTCAGAGGGAGTGACATCTAAGCTGAGAAGAAGAATAGGAATTTACTTTCCATGTGAAGAATCTCAAAAGTGTATTCCGAACAGCATACAGCATAAAGAACTTGACCTCTGAAAAAGGTAAGATAAGGATGAGATGGACTAGTGACCATCAGGGTCCCCAGTGTGTTGATGCAAAGTCTGGACTTGGGCCCATGAATCTGTATTATGAATAGACTAGAGGCCCTATGCACGAAATTCGTGCAAGAGTAGGCCTTTCTTCCCCTGGCTGCTGGCACCAGCTTCCCTCTGGCACCTAGGACCCGGGCTTCCCTTGCAGCTCCGGAAGGACTAATTAGCATATTATGCTTTTATTATTATAGACACCTTGGTAAGGGCACAGGTAGAGTGTAGTAAAGAGGCCCATCCTGGTGATGACAAGGACCAGGTGTGATCACAGGTGTGAGCTGCTGAAGAGAGAAGATGTGGCACTGGCTGAGTCCAGAAACTGTGAGCCTCCTGTGCAACAAGGGTCATTTACCTGTTCCTGGGGCAGATAGCTCATTAGCAAACACTGCACAGCTTCTCCCCAGAGACTAGACAGACAGAAGAGCTCTGGGGCAGGGTGGCTCCCTGCTCCGACTGGGGATCCCAAGGCTGCTGCAGTTGCTGCCAGTCTGCCACTCTGTGGGCTTCCTCAATATCCTATATTGGCTTAAGCTACTGCCAGCTTCATTGCTGTCACGTGCAAATCAAAGAGCCCAGACTAAAATCCTCTCCAGCCTTTTCCCCCTATGATGGCTGAATTCTTTAGAAACAGGTTATAAACTGTTGTTTTGTCCTTGAATGAATGAATGATAAAGAAACAACTATCATTTCACCAGGCATTTGGCCGCTTCCTCAACCCCAAGTCTTCTCTGAGGTTCTAATCTCCACACACATAGTGGCACCTGTGACCTGAACCTGGCACCCCCCTCTGCTCACAGTTCTCACTTCCCTTCAGTAAAGGTACTAGGGAGGGGTCGCTGATGGCAGAGTCCCAGGACATACGAGGAGAGGGAGATGTTTAAGCAAGTAAATGTACTCTGCTTAGGTAAGAAAATCAGAAAATACATGTAAAAGCACTTAGAGATAAAGTGTCATCCGGTCCCCAGCTGGTCCCTGGTAAGTGATTTTCCAGCTTCTGCTTGCATACCTCCATTGATGGGGAACTTACTTTAAGCAGCTCATTTCATTCTGGGACAACATAGATCATTAGAAAATGATTAATTAAATTAAAATATAAGAGAGTTCCATGTAATTAAAATTCTAGGATAAATACAATTATTTCAAAGTGAATAAAACTGGCCTTTTGTACAAGATATACAATTGCCATTTTTGGAGTACCAGGTGAAATTGCAAGCAATCCAGCAAGATGGAGAGAATGTTTAACCAGTGCACCACCTAGTGGTTATTTTAAGCCACTTTGCTTTGAGATGTTTTTCCAAGTCCAATACATAACTCAAACAGATGGATAAATATTTACAGTGTTATGGCAATTATCAATTAATTGCCTGTCAACTTCAAATTCACGCTTTGTTGTCTGATCTGTGAAAATGTAACCTGGCTCTTTAATTACAGATTCTGCCTCTGTCTGGCTCAATGCTAAACTTTCTCAGTAGAGGGCGCTGGAGAAACATGCCTAGAGGAGGGGTTCCAGACCTCTCCACTGGGTTCTGGGAGAGCCACTTTCCACCCCTTGCTCCATTGCTAATGCCAATGGGACACAGCTTTCTCCACATTTGGGCACCACGTGTTTTCTCTAGCTCTTCCCTCAGGCGTTGGTGGTGTGGCTGGGAGTTGCACAGGAGTTAAAAAAGCAACTAATTTGCTTACTTTGAGGAAGGAGGGCAGGCAGAGAGGTTCCTGAATTCTACTTTATATGTTTTTTTATTGTTTGAACTGCTAGTTGGCAGCAATGAATACTCTATGACTTGAGCCTCTAACTGACCCAAAATTTCAGGGCTTCTCTTTGGTGTGCAACTGACACATTTCTGTGGAGCTTTGTTTTTATGATCACATATAAGCCGTTCATTAGAGATAGCACACAAATTATCCATATCCCACTGCTAATCAGATATGAACATAATCCTCCAAACGTACTAATTTAACAGGAGAGAGAATGTGAAGCGACACTTCCCAATGTTTCTGAGGTTGTGTCCCCCTGGAAAGGAGGGACAGTTAGGGTAGCTAGGACCAAGTGTCTTTTGCAACCTAAATAGGCCACAGTTTAAAAGTTTGATATTTAATTATCCAGGTTGAGTGTGATTTGTTTTTGCCTTTTGAGTCAAACCATTCAGCTGGTAATAAATGTGACTGATGCCCTCCTGTCTAAGAAACGACTGACACAATCACAATAGTAAATAATGATGTGAATGAGGCAGGCTCAGAAAATATACTGTGTGCAAAAATGTAAATTACAGCACATCTGATGGTTTTATTCCATTGGGGTATGGCCTAATGCTAAACCCAGAAAATGAATAAAGCAAATTAAATTGGTTTGTCTCTGCAACTTTTAAAGTGTGTGACTAAATTTGTACCTATCTGAAGAGTCATTAACAATGCCACTCTATCTAATTAAACGAATTTTGCAGGCATCTTGCTCTGACAATAATTGAAAACAATGTCAACTATTTTGCATTTCTATAATTACTGTGTCTGCAGGTCAATAAAAATGTTTCTATACTTGCTAATTCATGTTTTTGTTTCTGTCCATCAAAAGAAGAGTTTGGTACCTATACTATTTACTTATTGTGATGGAAACTGTTCATTACATTTAGAGGATTGATAATCCTGGAAAGAATTTGTCTTTAGGGGGAAAAAATGACCTGATTTGCCTAAGACTTTGAGGAGAGATCTGGGATGGCCTGGAGACGTAGGAATTTACAACTTCTGGGCCAAGAAGAGGCCATGACATTTGTATTGACCAGAATTCTTTGTTGTAAAAAACAGAAACTGACCCGGACTAGTTTACTCATCATAGAGGCTGGAGAATCAGGCTCAGAAATCAGGCCCCATCCAGCGTGAGCTATAGAAACAGTCTGTTCAAGGCCCTGCTGACGCTTCTAGAAGCACATGGAATGCTGAACACCGTGGGCGCCGTCGCCATTGTGGAACACCATCAAGATGAAGGACTGTAAGTGCCCTTCAGTTTTGGTTCCTGTGCATCTGATGGGCCATCCTGTGTCACATGCCCCTACCTCTTCAAGGGGCATGAAGTAGAAAGAGTTCACCCTGAGTTTCCTTAGTGAGTGTTGGGGAACCACATCCCACTGACACCACAGAGTGGAGTATTCCTGCAAATAAATAAGGGAGCTAGCCCTGGCCGGTGTTGCTCAGTGGTTAAAGTGTTGGCCCTCAGACAGAAGGGATGTGGGTTCGATTCCAGTTCAATGGCACGTACCTCGGTTGCGGGTTCAATCCCTGGCCCCGGCCAGGGCGTGTGTAGGAGGCAATCAATTAATGTGTCTTTCTCACATGGATGTTTCTCTCGGTCTCTCTCCCCCCTCCTCCCTCTCTTCCACTCTGTCTAAAAATCAATGAAAAAAATATCCTCAGGTGAGGATTTTTTAAAAAGGTGGGGGTTGGATGTGGAGACAGTCTGGATAAAGATAAAAACTGTTTACAATGCTCATCTCTACGGTGCAGGTGGGGTCTGACTTGCAGGCCCCATTACAGTTCCTCTCATGCCTAGGACAACATTTCTGTACCTCGCATCAAATGTCCTGCCCTCTTCCTGCCCCAGCCCGTCTTATTATTTTACTTCAGCACTCCCGATCCACCAGTAACTATTTCCCTTACCACCTCCCTCTCCTTCCACTTTCTGTTGGATCTTTCTCCCCAGGTCACAGGAGACACTCCTCACTGATGTTTGAAGAAGGAAGAACCAGGATGGCGAGAGGGCGAGGCAGAAGGCCAGCTGCAGAGCAACATCCTTGTTCTCCCAGGTGTATGTTCGGATACCCACGGCTGGGAAGCCAGATGCATATGCTATACGAATGGGCCAATGATGAGGTAGGTCTGCATATTGGTCCCTATCCTTAGGCTTTTGTAAAGCCTGAAGCCCACCAGCACCACAAACTCAAATTCTTACACATCCAATTGGTTTACATGTAGCCCAAATAAGCAGATTTCCTAGCAATCTAGAGCCTGCCTGCTTTGCATACCTCATGAAACTGTGTGCAACAGCTACTGGCCATACCTAAGATAAACTCCACAGCTACAGAAGCCCCCAAACTGCCGCTGCCCTTTGGAGCTCTCTGACCCACAGACTCCCGACCTTGCTGCTGCATGACAATTACCTAGACACATACTGCCTTCCCCAATTCTCCTGTCCCCTGAGCCCTCCCTGGCCCTCTTCCTCTTCTGGGTGAAGGCCCCATACTGCTACCTCTGGGAGCTCTCCTGCTGTGAGGGGATGTATTCTCTCTTGCAGCGCAATAAGCATGCGGTGCGATCCTGCCATCTCATGGTCCTGGCTTTTCCTTCATCAGCCCTGAAATTCTCAAATACATCACAGCACTTTATCTTATCTTATCCATGATTCAGAACTTCTCCATGATCAGGACCAAGTTTCAGCTATACCAAGGGCTCCCATCAACTAATCTGGAAGCATAACTATCAGATACAAGTAGGGTGACCAGCTGTCTCAGTTTGCCAGGACTGTTGGCTTTCCAGGACTGAGAGTGTTTGGGATGTAGAACTATCTGCTGAAACTGGGAAAGTCCCCTGCTAAGCATGATGAGTTGGTCACCTTAGGAATAACTGTTTCTCTGGGAAAATACATTCTGCACTTCAAACAACTGCTTTCAAGTCAACTCAGTGAATACAATTTTTGCACAGGGCCTGTTGGAAAGTATTTGACTCATCTATTTAATGCGATCTTGCTTGTAAGTAGGGCAGACATGGATATGTTAACATGATTTTCTGAGAGCTTGCACTGAGAGTCTTAATGTTCAGAAATCCTTCATAGGATATCCTATACACGAAGGATATCAAAAGAATTTTCATGACTTGGCTGAGTCAAGGAATATTTTATAGTGCCCCCTCCCAAAAAGAGAACCATGAAATGGCTAGTCTTTCTTTAGAAATTTTCCACTGAAAGATTGATTATTTCTGCTTCCTGGTCAAAATTCACTTCAAGCAGGGTGGTGAGACCACGGTGGCCAAGAGCCCAGTTAGCAGGATAGTTACCTTGAAGTCTTAGGGGAAAATTTGTCACCAACAAAATTTCAAGGTCAACTCTGTGGGTGGGAAAGGCTCATGGCTGAAAATTGCTAACCTAAATGAAACCAAACTCAAAGCCCATTGAGTCATGCACATCCCCTTGGGGGAAGCTTCATACTTTCAGGAATTCCTGAATCTATTTTCTTGGTGACCAGGAAAAAAACCCAACTCTATGGCTATGGGTAGACTTGTTTCCAAAATTTAAACTCCTTGCTTAATATGTCTTTAATAGAACATCATCTGGATTTGTGAAAAAAACAAGCTCTGAAATTTCTATTGAAATATTTTGCCCATTTTAAAGTTGGATATCTTTTTATTGTTGAGTTGTAAGGGTTATTTATATATTCTATATACAAGTCCCTTATGATTTGCAAATATTTTCTCCCATTCTGTGGGTTGTCTTCTCACTCTTTTTTATTTTTAAATCTTTATTGTTGAAAGTATTACATGTGTCCCCCTTTCCCTGCATTGACCCCTTCTAGCCCACCCCAGCCCCCACCCCAGATGCATGTATGCATATTAAGTTCCCTTGTTAATCTCTCCCAAGCCCCCACACCCCTGCCTTCCCTCTGAGATTCGACAGTCTGTTCCATACTTCTATGTCTTTTCTCACTCTTTTTAAATGGTGTCCTTTAAAATAAAATAAAATAAAAATAATCTTGATGAAGTACTATTTATTTTTTCTATTATCATATGTACTTTTGGTGTTATATCAAAGAAGCCATTGCATAACCCAAGGTCAAAAAAATTTATTTCTATGTTTTCTTTTTAAAGTTTTATAGTTTGAGCACTTTTATTTTAGTACAGGATCTATTTTGAGTTAATCTTTGTATATGGTATAAGGTAGGTCTAACTTTATTGTTTTGCATGGGGTTATTCAATTGCCCCAGTTCCATTTGTTGAAGAAACTATCCTTTCTCTATTGAATAGTCTTGGCACCCTTGTCAAAAATCAGTTAACAAGCCCTGACTGGTTTGGCTTGGTGGATAGAGCGTTGGCCTGTGGACTGAAGTGTCCCAGGTTCGATTCTGGCCAAGTGCCCCCAAAAAAAAAAAAAATTAGTTAACAAGAAATGTGAGGGTTTATTACTGATTCTCAATCCTGTTCCACTGTTCTTTTTTCCTACCCTTAT
This sequence comes from Myotis brandtii, assembly GCF_000412655.1. Classification (NCBI taxonomy): domain Eukaryota; kingdom Metazoa; phylum Chordata; class Mammalia; order Chiroptera; family Vespertilionidae; genus Myotis; species Myotis brandtii. The sequence continues at coordinate 10,530,710 of NW_005360124.1, read as the reverse complement.
TTTAGGACCATACTGTCTTCATTATTGTATTGTAGTTTTGTAGTAAGTTTTGAAACCACAAAGTCTGAGTCCTCCAACATTCTTCTTTTTTTGCAAGATTTTTTGGCTCTTTGGGGCCCCTTGAATTTCCATATCAATTTTCAGATCAGTTTGTCAATTTCTGTAGAAAAGGCAGCTAGGATTTTGATGAGGATTGTATTGACTCTATAGATTAATTTGGAAAGTATTGCCATCGTAATATCAAGTCTTCCAATCTATGAACATATTAAATTTATTTCTGTGTATTTTATTGTCTTAGTGCTATTGTAAATGTAATCATTTTCTTTATTTTTAGATTGTTCATTGCTAATAAGTAACAATACAACTGCATTTTGCCTATTGATCTTGTATCTTGTAACTTGCTGAACTTGTTGATTAGTTCTAATAGTTTTTTGTGTGTATGTATTTCTTTTTTGTTTGTTTTTTTGTTTTTCTTTTCTATATGTATGTATTTCTTAAGATTTTTATATAGGCAAGATCATGTCTTCTACAAAATGTGATAAGGACACATATGTAATACTTTATTTATTTTTTCATATGTAATTAATCAATAAAGAAAAAAATACACACAAAAAGCTAAAAAATGTGATAGTTTTACTTCTTTCTTTCTAACCTGGATGCCTTTTATTTCTTTTTCTTGCATAATTGCCAAGAAAAGAAAATGGCTAATCCTCTTTCAGGGATATGACTAAGCTTAAAGAAAATATGATATTTGAGCTGGGTCCTGAGAGACAAATAGGAGTTTGCCAGCTACAGAAGGCAGGGTAGAGAGAGGAAATTTTTCTATATATTCACTACTGCAATTCCTGTTTCTAAATTTTTATTTTAAAATTTTAAAGAGGTGATTTTTTTAAATTTGCTTCTAAAATGTTGTCATAAATAATTTGTGAAACAAAATCCCTTGGTCTAAGGTGGAATTTAATATGCACAGAGAACTCAGTAGTGTGTTCTTATCTTATTCCTGAATTGATTTTCTGGACTGACTATGTGATTGAAGTGCATTGGAACAGGCAGCACGACCTATGCTCTTTGTTCTTTACATGATTATAAAGACCTGGGTGTCAGATTGGACATTCAACTGCCCAGTTAATGAACTGCAGTTCTTTCTAATTTTCTCTCCAGATGTCATGCCATCACTACTCCGGCAGAGGGCATGCTTTTGAAATGAAATCCCTTCACAAATAAGATTCCACAGCCTTTTTACTTTTGGTTCATAGCCTTTAATTTCTGTGCATTTATTACTACCATAATTTGCTTAGAAGTGCAGGAAATAGGAAATAAAGTTAATCCTTAAATCATAAACAAGAAGTCAGAAAACAGTTTTCCCAAAGAATAAAAATAGGTGGTAATGAGAGCTTAGGTTTAAGAAACCAGACACTAGTGACGGGGCATGCGGGGAGAGAGTGAAGATGAGGCAACTACCCAGAAAACCAAGACAAAAATTATGCCATTTGAATATATTTTTGTAATATTTATGTTCAATTGAAGGTGCTTTGACTTAGTCCAAGTGATTGTTTTTTATATGTAAACGTATTTCCATAGAAAAACAACTAATGAGCAAACTATTATGACTACATGCATACATTGTGGTGGGGTAAGTAGGTCTAATGAAAAGGACCCAACTATAATTTTATTCCCCCATCCCCACTCCATTACTACTCTTTAATCACTTTCCTCCTCTAGGTCTCATTTTGCACAAAATGGAGGTAGTATCATTTGCCTATTTCACTGTGAGTTTGAGCTAATCAAGTGAGATTACTCATACAAATGAGCCTTTTAAAATAAGTTAGCTTAAAACAAGAAACACTTGGTCTTGCAATTCTCCTTCTGCTGGTGGGAGACCATATATTTAAAGGCCAAAAGTCTGTGTGAGTTGCATAGCCTTACCCTCCTGGGAGGGAGACCAGCTTCATTCAAAACTTTTATGTAGAAACCTTAATCACTGAGGCACAGGGTCTTACAGGTACAAACAAAATACTTTTTTCTCATTGGAATGGCAAGCATGGACCTTGTTAGTGAATTATCTTTGGAAACTAGCCCCCAGCTTACAGCAGTGATCTAGTTATACATATTAATTCATGTTACTCAATACATATAGATAGATAGATAGATAGATAGATAGAGCACTTGCCCTGTGCCAGACGTTGGGTTTAGACACAGGGGATACTTCAGTCAATAAAATAGACAAAATCCCTATTCTATTGGAGCTTTTATTTTTTGTGGGGAATGGGAGGGGGGGAGCAGTTACTGGGGTTTTTTTTGTTTGCTCCTTTAATAAAATATAGAAATAATTTAGGGAAGTTTGCATGTTCTCTGCTAACATATTTACATAGAAATGATGAGCAAATGTCTTGGTCCTTAAATTAAAATACAATTTTTTTTCTCATTTGGGGGGAATTTTCATTAAGAATTCAGTTTTGCTCATTGTCAATATTTATTCAGCACCTATTGTAAACAGAGAGTCTAACAGGTGGTTATTAAATACTTAAAGGGGTTTGTGACTTGTCCATATCTTCACAATTTCCCCCATTTGTTTTTCTCAATTTTCCTGCAAGTTCTTACTTATCCCCTTCTTACAGAGACTTGAGAGCAATTTGTAATGGGCATTTAATAACAAGTATTTTTATAATGGTTTTTAGTTGACAAAACATTTTATCAGACATTATCTCTTTTGAGACAACCAGCAATCCCACCCATATATGCTATTTCCAGTGTGCAATTGAGGAAACTGAGGTTCAGAGACAATTAGTAACATACTCAAAGTTGCACAGCTAATGAGAGGCCCTGCTGGGATTCAAACTCACATTTTCTGCATACAAATCTTAAAACCTCCCCAAGAACACCTCTTTCCCTTCTCTTTAGAAGCTATCACCTGACTTTTAGCTCCTTCTTAAGCATACCAAAAGTCACCCTGTCAAGAAATTTATTAGAGTTATGATGCAGATATAGGCAAACATTAGAATATTTTTTTCTTTTAGTTTGTGTAAATTCTTGCTGAATCCTAGAGTCTAAAGTTTAATGAAATCAATAATTAACACCACTGGTACTAACGACAGCCAAAGTCTACTTTCTGACTTATCTTCCTTTCTAACCTACACATCAATATTGGAAGGATACACATGAGAATTGCTTCCAGACACTCTCCGACTAACGCTATGTTGAGCTGTAAGAACTCTTAACATTGGTTCTGGCTTAATCTCTATTTAGAGTAGGAGGTATTGATACTAACTGAAGTAGAAGATATGCTCTGAAAGCAAGGAAGAGCACTGATCATCCATTAAAATAAAATTTAAAAAATGAGCTAATCTATCCAAAAGGCTAAGAATGCTCAGTTTTAGGAAACGAGAACTAGGAGGACTCCTGAGTAGGTTTAGCTGTGGAATAGAGCTGGGCATTCCCTGACTATGGGGGCTGTGCCATTGGTTTAAGTCATTCACAGTTTTATAATAGTGAGTGACTATGTTTTATCTCTGTGAACCTGTGGGTGGTCACCTAATCAATGCCCACGGTGGCCATTGGCTGGTCTTCCAGTCTGTGCATGTGCTGGCCCGCTGCTTCAGGTGGACTGTGTGGATAGAACTTTTCTTACATAAAACCCAGTTCCCAGCATTCTGGGAAGACATTGTGTGGCAAGACATTATTTCATAAAACTATGCTTTTTATTGTCTTTATTATTGTTTGACTTTTGCTGGTTGGGTGTTTAAACTCAAGAAACCACTAAGTCTAATTTGTTTTTATCCATCATGACTGGTGTTGCTTCCTCCTGGCTCACTTAAAAACCTTTGGACTAGTTTCATCATTTGGGTTAATGTAAAATTAATTGTACAGTTTCTCTATTTGCTTTGGTAACGTGTAGCTTATTGTTTTAGACACCTTCGGGTTATAATCACATAAAAACACACTGAGGAACATCAGTACATTTCTATTCTCCTTAAGTATTTTTTTTAAAGCTGTTTAGAATAGCGCTTAGAACCAAGGCACTCATTCCCATCAGCCCTTGGGTGGCTGATGAGGCCTTGGTTGGCTGGAGCTCTGAGGCTAGTGGCTTCTATTTTCTAGACGCCTCTTATTTACCCCAATGTAAAACCTTACCATTTTCTAAATGTGCTCTGAAGTTAAAGAGGTTAGGGGGCTTTGCAAAAGTAGTTTTGCTCTGAATGCATCTGAGAATAGATGTATTTATTAATTTACTCTGAGTTATTAGTCTAAATAAGATTGGTATTGCCTCCGGTTTAGAAGTTCATTTGCTCACCTCAAGCTTCTGAAATGTTTTTCCTTCCCCCTCATCTCAGTTTCTCCTGGTTCTACTTATCCTTCCACACCTGCCTAATTTATTCTATCATCAAACAGATACAAAGCTCCTATTTCCAGGTGCCATGCCCACATTGTCTTGAAGCCTCCCTTGACCATCTGGTTGGCCATGGGCTCTCCCCCTCCCTCTTTAGAACTCATAGTGCATTTCATTTCCATTCTTTATATGCACAGTTCTGTTTCATTTTTTAATTTCAGTCTGTTTTCACATATGTAGTCAAGTTTTTCCAAGGAGATTATAGATCCTTGAAAGAAACACCATTTCTTATTATAAAGCCTTGTATTTCTCACTCCACCCACTGCAGTGCATTTAGCATCTATATAAAATTGGTTGACTAATTGATCGTGACTATGGTAGTAATAAATATCACTGAGTACAGTGCATGGAGCTCAATCTGTACAGTCAGGCAGAATCGGACTGAACCCTGATGGTATAGCTTGTACCTACCCATGCCATCTGTGGCTGCTGACTTACCTGTTTCCTCATCTGTAAAATTGAGATCAGTATGGCTACTGCCTCATGGGTTGTTTGAGAACCAAATGAGATAACACCTGGAAGAAATAATGAGAAGAGTTAGCATACAGAGAATGTTAGAGGGAATGATAATAACCACAATGGCCCATGCATGGGGATACATTCTTTACATACTGTGTTATTGATCTAACGCTTACTATAATATATACTGTATTATCGATCTAACGCTTACTATAATCCTACAAAGGAAGAACTATTATTATACCTGTTTTACAAATAGGCAATCCAAGGCTTAAAGAAGATGACTAGATCACAGACCAGGCAATCTGATTGCAGAACCTACCTCCTTACTCACTGCAGGATGCCAGTGGCAAAGACAATAGTATCAGTATCTAGTGCAGCCGTGGGCAAACTATGGCCCGTTTGAAATGAATAAAACTAAAAAAAAAAAAAAA
>NW_005360124.1:10506911-10525319 GCF_000412655.1 Myotis brandtii | reverse complement strand
ACCCTTTTATGTAATGATGTTTACTTTGAATTTATATTAGTTCACACAAACACTCCCTCCATGCTTTTGTTCCGGCCCTCCGGTCCAGTTTAAGAACCCATTGTGGCCCTCGAGTCAAAAAGTTTGCCCACCCCTGAGTGGCATTGTTCCCGTCAGGTTACCCGTTGAAGAAACATGTTGGGAAAGTACAGGGTTTATATGTAAAGGAGTCCTGTCCTAAACTGGAATGGAGAGTCAGATTTGGCAGATGGAGAGGTTGGCAGAAGTCAAAGTCAATGAGGTTTTTGGCTGAATCTGCGGTGGGAGGGGTGGTGCGCCCTGGTGCCTGATGTGGAGAGACGAGGGTAGGGAACGGAATGTGGCTTTTGGTTCTATAATGTGCAAACCCTCTAGGGCAAGAGGCTGCAGACAGATAATGAAGCAGCTGTTTCTCTGAGGGACAATGAGACACAGAAGTATAAGCAGGCGGCTGGAGGCCCAGTGACAGGTTGTGACAGCGAGTGGGGTGAGTGGTGTCCTCCCCACTGCACAGGCCTGGCTGTGTGACAGTGCATGCTGCAAAGGGGGCTGTGCTACCTGGGCCTCCTCAGCGCTAGGCAGGGCACGCTGGGTGCAGGCAGGAGCAGTGGTGGAGAGGGACCCCAGAGTGGCTTTCTGGGCAGAGCAAGAGTTGAACTTGAAAGCCCTGAGCACATATGGGCACCTGCCAGGATCATATTGAGCCGTGGTCCTGCCTCCTGCAAATGAATGCAGACAGTGAAAGCTGGGTGGCTCTCTCTCTCTTGGGCTGCATTTTACCCCCTGAACTCATAGGTCAAACTCCCAGTATACCTCAGACTTTGGAGATAAGACCTCTCAACAGCTGTTAGGCTGGGCCCTAATCCCACATGACTGGTGGCCTTACAAGAAGACACCAGGGGAGCACTTGCACAGGACAGCCACATGGAGAGGCAAGAGGGCATGTCTGCAAGCCAAAGAGCGAAGCCTCGGAGGAAAAACCCTGCTGGCACCTTGATCTTGGACATCCAGCCCCCAAAACTCTAAGAAAATAAATTTCTATTGTTTAAGACACTCAGCCTGTGTGTGTTTTTTTGTTTTGTTTTTTGCTGCAAAAAGCTTTATTGTTTCATTTGGTCCAAAGCATGGGAGAGGGCTCCAGGGAGGCTAAAAGAATGGCTGGTAGTTTTGGGGAGAGGCTCAGGTAAAAGCCAGACACCAGGGGGATGCAGAGGGGCCCCTCAAAGGCCTCTGGGCTCCACAGGCTCCTAGTCCGCTTGAGGGGGAGCCTTTCGAAGAGATACCCACCCCGCCCAGCCTGGGGGCTGCCAGCCTGGGAGGTGAGTCAGGTGTCCCCCATCTTCTTGATGAGTTTCACCTCCTCACCCCGGAAGTGGTTCTCCAGGAAGCCACAGAGCTGAGGGTCTGCGCGGGTAGAACCAGGGCCTGCAGCTCCAAAAGGGCCTGGTTCAGTTCCTCTCCAAGGCCAGGGCGGCTTCCATGGCGTCCTGAGTTCTGCCCACTCATCTTGGGGAGGCTTCAGCACGTCCTGGAAGAGAATGCGGCCACCGCGCTTTTTGCAACTTTAAGAGAAGCTCAGCGCCCTCGCGCTTCTTCTCCACCAACTCACCCTCCAGAGCCACATCTTCACGGGGAAAATAGAAGCCCAGAGAGAGGTAGGTGTCAGGCCTGCAGATGCAGTTTGGCCAGGCGGTTGACCGCAGTCTCCACCTGGGTGGAATAATTCTGACGAATTTGGAAGCTCATGGTTGTTCAGCAATAAGGAGTTAAGGTAGAAAACAAACCAGTGTGTTGGCTGGTTTTGGAGGTGGTTTGGAAGGTGGTGACTGGATGAGACACAGGAGAGTGGTTGGAGGCTGGAAGAAGGGGCGTCCCTGGGTCTGTTTCATCCAAACACTGTTGAAGCAAGAGACAGATCCGGGACCGCCGAGGGCACTGTGAGAGCTCAGCCTGTGGTATTTTGTGATGGCAGCCCTGGCAAACTCATCCACTATCCCTAAGAACTGTTTTATGCCCCCAGGGTGGGGAGGCCTGGGACAACTTGGGGCAGACCCACTTAACTCTCACCGTGAGTGTTTGAGGTAGGTAGTGTTGCTCATTTTACAGAGTAGAAACCAACGTTCAGAGAAGGTAAACAGCTTGCCCAAGATCACACAGCTTCTGAGTGATGGAGCCTGGATTCAAATACGAGTCCTTGTGATGCCCCGATTCATATTCTAGGTGACATTCTATGTGACATTGTCCATTGTCTCCCACACTAGCTACAGTGACATATTTTACCCACATCCTAGTGATTAGTAATTAACAGGACTGGCACATCTCTTATTGCCCTGATGATACAAAGAAAAGTGGTTCTTCATTTATAAATCCACTACAGTGGACTGTGTGGTAACATACAATCAAGAAAGATGTACTCGCAAAGGAATATTTGATTTCCCAAAAAGATTTAAAAATATTCCTAAACAATTGCTGTTTAATGCCATAAAATGATCTTATTCAAATAAAGTAGAGGGGGGCCCAAGGCAGTAAATAGATACATAGGCCTATTCCTGAGTATGTGTGATTTGGGCAAGCAGGGGAAATAAAGAAGATGGGACAGGGGAAGGAAGAGTTAGAGCTCTATCTTCTCTTCCCAAAGTCAAAGACGATGTCCGCATCATTGTTATATCCCCCAGGTTCTTACAGGGGCTTTTGATGTATACTTGTTAACTGACTGAACAAATGAACAAACAAATGAATTCAAGCCTCTAATGCAGTGGTTCTCAACCTTCCTAATGCCGTGACCCTTTAATACAGTTCCTCATGTTGTGGTGACCCCCAATTTCATTGTTACAAATTGAACATAATTAAAGCATAGTGATTAATCACAAAAACAATATGTAATTATATATGTGTTTTCCGATGGTTTTAGGCGACCCCTGTGAAAGGTCGTTTGACCCCCAAAGGGGTCGCGACCCACAGGTTGAGAACTGCTGCTCTAATGAGAAAAGAAAAAAAAACCCTTACCTTTTCAGTGACCTAAACTTATCAGAATATTTTGGGCTTTTCCTAATTTACTTTCTGTTTCATTTAATCAGATGAGATGGAAGTAAAGATTGTACTAAAGAATTAAGCCATAGACCAAAGCAGGGCAAAAAAATAAAAATAAAAAATAAAAATTAAAAAAATTGGTTCTTGCCTGAATGTTTGAATAATATTTATGAAAATGTATCTCCTTGTCACCCATTATAGTCATTGTAGAAATCAGCCTCACCCCAGTACCTCAAGTGAGCTCAGAATGTACTTATTTCAGGGGATATCTTGGCCTTTCTATGGTGAGCTACAATCAGAGATGCAGATAGATTGGCAGACAGAGCACAACCATGGCAAACACAAGCAGAAGTCATCCAAATCTTATGAGCCAGATAGAATTCTTCCAGGACGATGATTTTTAAGGGCTATTTTCAGAGGTTGTCTGTTACTAATTTTGCTAAAAATAAATATCCAATAAGCAGAATACAGAGGGTTTTTAAGGGCAGTGAAAGTACTCTGGATGATACTATAATAATGCAAACCCATACATTTGTGCAAACCCATAGAATGTGCAACACCAAGCGTGAACCCTAACAGAAACCATGACCTTTAGGTGATAATGATGTGTCAATGTAGGTTCATCAATGGTTACAAATGAACCACCCTGGTGGGGGATGTTGATAATGGGGAAGGCTATGCATGCATATGGGCAAAGGGTATATGGGAAATCTCTGTACTTTTGTCTCAGTTTTGATGTGAACCTAAAACTACTCTAAAAAAATAAGGTCTACTAAAAAATACCTGCTAAAAATAAGTAATGCAAAAGATACCTCCTCCCCACTCCAATCAGAAAAGTGGCTAATCAGGTTATGAACAGGGCAAACAAGATAAAATGTCTTAGAGTTTTTAGGTACTAGTCTAAAACCAATACTTTAGTACCCTTTACTAGGATAAAATGCAAAAACTCCTGAGCACTGTATTCAGATTTTGATAAAATATTGCAGGAAAAAGGAGTGTTTTTTCACTCTACCTTGTGGTAGCTATATCTTGTGTGTGTGTTTTTCTTAGATGTTATTTATCAATTAGTATGAAAAATATAGTAAATGAAGGTGAGTTACTTTGTGTTGCTATTTCCCCAGTGTTCCTTGGAGACAAAGGTAGTTCTAATAACTGAATAATTTTAACAAATATTTCTCCTTTAAAAAATAAATGCATCAAGCCCAGCCAGGGTGGCTCAGTGGTTGAGGGTTGACCTATGAATCAGAAAGTCATGGTTTGATTCCTGGTCAGGAAACTGCACATGCCTGGGTTGCAGTTTTGATCCTCAGTAGGGAGCCTGCAGGAGGCAGCCCATCAATGATTCTCTGTCATCATTGATGTTTCTATCTCTATCTCTCTCTCCCTCTCCCTTCCTCTCTGAAATCAATAAAAATATATTTAAAATAATAATAATGATAAAAATAAATGCATCAAGTTATTAATTTCTAATTCTATCTGAGGAAATTTTAGTGGGCTTTCAATTACAGTGTTGCAACTTAACTTGCAAATGGAAGATACCTCCACCCTACTATCTGCTGTTATTATAAACACAGCTTTGAGCCTGAACAATCCAATGCTGATTAGAGGTTTTCAGCATTAAGCACTGGTCTCGTCTCTCAGTTTTAACAAATAACACAATACATAACTCCCTGGCACGTCCAGTCCTTTTATGTCGTGCAGTTGAAGCTTCCTCTACTCACGTGACAAGCCAACAGAATACATACTATAATCAACTGAGCAGGCTATGATTAACGTTGCACAGAGCTGCCCCCAAGCCTCCTCAAACTCCATACCGGTTCTTAGATCAAAATATGGCAAGACATATTTCTCTAATAAAAAGAAAATTCCCAATTAAGAGCATCTGATGTTTCTTATTCTTTAGGGGATCGTGAATGACATTAGCACAGGCCTAACCACAACGGTCTCTCCTGTATTTTTTTCACTTGCTTCTGCTACACAAAGCCAATCCTTTGTGAAGTGCTGGCCTTTATACTGTGGTTGGGACCATCATATTAATTAGTTAATTGAGCGATAATGCAGAGAGCCCGCTCCCATTATCCTGAAATGGGGCACATTCCAGCCGTGTCTGCGCGATCAGTAGATGCAGCAGTTATGTCCATGTTTCTTGAGAGTCTGCAGATAGTTAACCAAACATTATTGATGCATTTGAAAATATGTTGTGAGCCCTAGCTGGTTTGGCTCAGTGGATAGAGCATCGGCCTGCAGACTGAAGGGTCCCAGGTTCGATTCCAGTCAAGGGCATGTACCTTGGTTGCAGGCACATCCCCAGGGTGTGCAGGAGGCAGCTGATCAATGTTTCTCTCTCATCGATGTTTCTAACTCTCTATCCCTCTCCCTTCCTCTCTGTAAAAAAAATCAATAAAACATATATTTTTTTTAAAAAAAAAGAAAGAAAATATGTTGTGAGGTCTGAACACAGCTTATCTCCACGAATTTGGTTACTTGCTTGCTCTCTTCATTAACAGCAGATATTTAAGTTGCAAATCGTAGGAATTGAACAGCCTCTCAGCTGCCTTCCCATGACAGACACTGTCAATCATTTGCTGCTCCCCACACACTATAAGGTCTAGGTGAGTTAATAACATACAAAACACTTAGGCCACTCCAGGGAAAGGACTAATTCTGCCTGACTCCAGAACCAACTCCGAACCATTTGCTCTAATGTCAGTAGTTTCTTCATTATTCTTCATTATCCCAAGCAAGGTGACAGTGGTTATTCCCCCTCTGGGAAGATGTTTTTTATCAGACTGGTTAGTAGGTCACTAAGTATAAAGTCGCTTCCCACTCAAGGACGATCTGTCAGGAGAGTCACTCCAAACTCCCGAAAGCCTTGGGGGTTAATTTGTTTAGAGCATCACTAGATTAATTAAATTCCAAAATCTTACATCATTTCTGGTGGTGTGGGTGCTGTGTGCCACAGATCCTCCTCTCAGGACTGCAGGATTTATTTCTCCAGCTGTTTCTGAGAAGGATGTCAGCTGACAGCCCTCACAGCTGTTCCACCCAATGTCACATCCCTTCCTGGGGTAGCCAGCATCCAACAATGTTTCTTCCTCCCAACTCAGAACAACTCTGAAAGGCCATCCTGGCTCCAACGTTCCCTGTGGGGTCACCTCAGGCCCTGATTTAGCCTGCATTGCAGCCCGTCTTCTTTCCCTTCCCAATCCTGCTTCTTCCCTGGCCTTCCTTTCCCTCCCACAGGTTTTGATCCTGAGAGCCCTCCCCAGTAAACTACTAATTTCCATCTTAGAGTTTGTTTCCTAGGGAACCCATTTTGCAATAGCTGGCTTCCCCTTTTCCTTAACTTATATATACCCTTGCTTTCTGGCTATTGGAATTAGCCAATTGAGAATGTATTGATCATATATATGTATGTTTTTCCAGTGGAATTTCTGGGGATGTAGGCCCTGGCTACTTTATAGTCTATACCCACTGAACATGTGGTATAGTTAAAATTTAATAATAATTTAATAAATGTTAACTGAGCAGAAGAAGCTCTCAGGTGGGATGGGGTGGGAGAATTATAAGCAGGAAATAGCTTACTTAGGGCTAACCAGTAACTTTAGAGGACTGCAAGTGATTGAGTTAATTTGGGCCTAGCATTATGCATAGGCAAGCTACATTAAACACTGGAAAGTGCATACATTTTGGTCTCCATGGAGTACATTAGGGGATGGAGAAACTGACTTCTTGCAAAGCAAAGCATGGAATAGTTTGTTGATTTTCAAGTTTCTTATTTCAAAACATTTTTTGGAAAAGGTCCTGACATTGTCTGTTATTCTGCATGGAGATGTTTCATTGTTGGCCTTTTTGGTTCCTGTCGAACAGATCCAAAGTTAGAATCGGTTGAGAAAACTATTACTAGAAAGTAATGTTATTGTCAAACAAATAGATTTAGGAATACTAAGTCACAGTTCACTGGGGTCACCCTGCCCCTTCAGACTTAGAGGAGATGAGCTCAGCCCTTCCTCCCATGACGTGTGGAAAGCCCAAGGGATTCCCCAACAATTCTATGAATGTCCAGATCGGCTCTGACTCCCAGCTCCTATTCTGCTGAATTTGTTGAGTTTAAGGATGATCTCTCTATCACCTCTTGTTTTCCTTATTCTGTACCATGTCAATACAATGTCAAGCTCAGCCTGTAGAACTCCTCCCCACATACACATACACACACCATTCACACAAGGCATTCTTCTTCTTTTTTTTCTTTATTGATTAAGGTATTACATATGTGTTCTAGTCCCCCCAAAGCCCCCCTTCACCCCTCCCCACTAAGGCATTCTTATATGTAGCTAACTTTACTAGAGTTTGGGGAAAGGCAAAAGTTATTTTACATAGAATGCAAAAACATGAATACAATATTCATCATCCTTGTCTTTAAAAAAACAAATCTTTTGTCTTTTTCTGTAACAATACACACACCCGCCTCCCTTTCTTCATTCACCCCTCCCTTGTGTGCCCACTCTCTTTTAAGAGCATTAAAAAATTTCCCTCATTTTCTTATAGGTAATAAGTTAGCCCTATCAGAAACTTATTAGGTCACTTTGACTGCAAGTGACAGACATCCCAATTCAAACTGGTTCACGCAAGAGAAGCGATTAAATCTTATAACTTAAAAGTCCGGGGCTAGATCTTATTTCGGGCCATGGGTGGATATGGGAGCTCTACCATGTCAGCAGATCAGCTTTCCTTCTCTCGGTCTGTTGGCTCCTTCTCCCTGATACTGGCTCCCTCTCGGATGCCTTTTGTTCTCTGCTGCAACATGACTGCGCTAACTCTTCACATCATCCAGCATTCAGCACCAACTGGAAGAGTGGTTCTGCCTCTGCCCTAGAGTCTCAGTCTCATCTGATTGGCTGAGAGTGAGTCACATGTCTGTCCCTTGGCCTATCATCGTGAGCGTGCTCACTGGCTTAGGTTTAGTTCCCATCATCCCTCTCTGGAGCTCTGGGAGTGGGATTAGCTTCACTCAAAACATGCAGAAGCTGTAAGCAGCTTCTCAGAGGAAAACCGGCTGTGAGTGCCACAGAAAGATGAAACATCCCAGAGCAACAGCCCAAAACAGCAATATCTGGTACATGCTTGGCCCACACCCCATAATCAGCTTAGGGCCTCACTTTGAATATCTAAAGACACCCTGAGGTTTTAAAACGATTGCGTGTACATGCCTGCCCAATTAAGTCTGTTGACAAAGGCCATCCTCCTACCCATTGACAGTTTAGAGTGGGAAGGTTTATTTTTATAGGTACCAATAGCCTGCAGGTGCCAGTAATGTTCTATATCTTTATGCAAATGGCTACATGGGCTACACGTGTAAAAACTATTAAGCTGTATTCTTTATATTTTACATGTAAGCGTTATTATGCTTTAGTTAATTTCAACTTCCTGCAAGATGACCAACAAATGTCTGTGTGATCTTGAGTGCAATAGTCAAGCCTACTAACTTTGGTCTGCCTGAATACTAAGTCTTATTCACCCAGAGGTGAAGGCAGCCTAGCTGAGGTCCCCAGGGTAGGAAACCCAATATGCGTTTGGGGCCAAGTCCTAGTGGACATTAATATGGGTTTATTTACCTGAAATCTCTTCTGAGACATACATATCTTTCAGAAATTTAGTGTATTGACATGAACATTTAGAGACTGAGGACAGCCTGAAGGATGATGTCTATAATTTAGGCTTCTAAACATTTCCCTAAATCATTCAGATGAACGTATTCAAGGTGGGATGATAGTTTGCCTCCTATCATAAATAGAGCTAATCAAAGTCATTAGTCCTCACACCTGATGTTTCTTTAGTGCAGAGTGTAATGGACTTAGAATTGAAAGATCTGTGTGCAAGTCCTACCTCATCCTTTACTAGCTGTGTGACTTTGGGAAAGTCACTTACTGGTAACTGTGCCTGAGCTTCAGTTCCACCTCTATGAAACAAAATAATGATAATGAGTGAGGTTCCTCTCTTTCAGGGATTCTCTGAGTAATAGAGATGACATGCACAAAGGTCCTTTTAAAATGGTAAAATTTAGTTATTATGCTGGTTTCCACTGCCTTTGATAAGATTAATTCTGTTTGGGGTGTGTGTTTTTTCTTCAACGCCCTCTTTTGAACTTATCTTCTTAAGCACTCTACTGAATGGACTTTTCTCTTCATAATTCCCTCTAAGACTAAGTGATTCTCAGTAGTTGGTTCAGCAGCCCCTTCCATTTTGCCAATGCATCAGAGCATCAGGATTTTATCTTACATTTTTTAGATCCTCTATCTATATAGCTTCTTCTTGTCTTTCTGGATCTTTTGCAGTTAAATCAGCTAATTCACTCTGCTTACAATATTACTCTTCTTTGAAATCTCATTATGAACTCTGGCCAACCTGAGCTAAGGCAGAGTTTCTTGATTTCATGTTTCAATTATTGAATACTTCTTTGGCTATACAAGTAACATGAATAAGGAATAACTGGTACCAAGAAAGTGAAATATTCTCTTTTGAAAGGTGGGCTTATTCTTACTGTTTTTCATAAGCTTCTTGAGGGAATGATGAAAGGAGACTTTTATCAGAGTATAAGAAAATTTGAGAGATTAGCTAATTATCTTAGGTCTATGTGTAGAGTATAGGTGTATAGAATACAGAGCATATGCCAGGTAGAAGGTACTTTACTTATATCTTTTATCTACTTTAATCCTCATCACCATTCTACACGTTTGCTATTGTCTTCTCCCTTTTGTACATGTCAAAACTGGGGTTAGCTTGACAATGTCTCATGGAAGATACATATTTGAATAAGAGATGCATCTAAATCCAAAGCCTGAGCTTTTTCCTAAAGATGTTCTTCAGTGGTCCTCATCTGGTGGGGTTTGATGAATCTCCAACCAGGTAAAGATAAGAGATAAGCTTTGGTAATAGAATACTGACTTGCTAGCCACATGGCTTATGTCCAGGATTTATATATGTCCTTTTAACTGGAGTGTAAATCAGAAAGGAAGGAACAAAAGAAGAAAAATGATTACTTTTTTTCCTGCTTCTACTGAGGACTGCTCAAGAATAATGATAGTTTAAAAAATACCAGTCCTTACTAGACTCATCGGGGTGATCGCTTTGTAAGTTATATAAATGTCTAATCATTATCTTATACACATGAAATTAATACAATATTATTTGTCACGTGTAACCAAAAAATAAATTTAAAATATCAGTCTTACATTGCTTCAATAGGAATGTCTATTAGTTTTAACAAATGATACACAGAAAGTGGGTTATTCAACATAAGTATGGACCACCAACAAATAATAAAATTACCTTAATTATGGTGTCTACTTAAGATGATTAATTGCCAAATTTTAGGACATTAGGGATCTGGATTCAAAAGCCTTTTGGGAAACTATAATTTTATAATGTGATTAATTATTTAATATTAATTTAAATGTAGTCAAATTAAAAACTTTGAGAAGACCATCTAAGTATATTCTCATGGGGACACATATGCTTTACAAGTTTGCAAACCCAAATGGCTAGAATGACACAGTTGTAAGCACTTAAACATGCTAATGTGATCATGACTAATATTATCGACATGTTAAGATATACACTGGTACTTATTTATTAAATTAGCATATTGCCAAGAAAAATGTATAATTAAAAGTAGACAAGAGGGCCTCCCTCTGTGTTTATTCTTTTGGAAAAGCAGACATTATTATTCACTATAAATTTAGAGAAGATCCTTTTCCTAGACTCAGAGGCCCCCGTAGAGTATTAGTAGGTCAGGGAATGACTCAGATTTACAGGCCAAACAAGTTCCTATTCTGAGTGGCTGTGAGCATCAGCTTTCACGGCTCTGCTATTGAATCAAAGCAGCTTCCACCACATTTCTGAGACCTTTTTATCCCCTTTCACCGGTGACTCCCCAGATCCACACTCAAGATTAACAAGATATAACACACAAAGGTCAGAGGTCAGCTTTGAAATAGAAAGACATTGTGTTCAAATGTTAAAAGCAAGGTCAGCAATAAATCATGTTGCAAAGAAGCAGAATGTCATAAACACAAGACAAGAGATAATAAATCATAATTCAGAACATGGAGCTCTACCATCTTAAGAGAATTAACCATAAAGCAACAACAGTAAAGATGATAACAACTAGCATAGGTCAGGGATCTGATGTTTAGAAGAAAAAGGCCAGAATGTTCAGAGGGTTCAGAGGAAAAGGTCACAAGCCTAGACAGACTAACTAGGTATCATAATAATGTTTGTTTGCTTGTTGTTTGTCATTCTGGCAAATGCTATCATTCTTAGGCTTTTTGTTTGTTGGCTTGGTTCCTGAAGGTCACTCTAGGAAGTGTGATATCAGTGATTTAAAGGACCCTAAGAATAAAATCTCATGTATTCAATTAAAGATACTCCTAATATCTTAGAGGTGAATACTGAAAATCTTTAAGTAGCAAGAGTAAATATCTATCACATTCTTCTGGTGTCACTTAGCCATGCCAAAATATCATCCAGATTCCTTCCAATATATGGTAGCAATCACTTACACAAAAAGAATGGTTTATTCTAAGTTAGAGATTAGCCACAACCACTAATCTAAATGCCAGCTTTCTTGGTCAACTACAAATCTAATAATGGTTTAAAACTACTAATAACTGTACATCATATTTTTCTTGTGATGAAGCATAATTATAATACATTAATATTTATGAATCACAGATGAAGAGAAGTGATAAGCAAGTAAATAAATATTACATAAATAAGTAATCACACAAGCAATTAATGCCTCTCAAATTGTGGACTGTAAGTTTGAAGAAAAAAAATGAATTGCTTCACAGGACCTAGGCCAGTGATGGCGAACCTAGGACACTCATTTTTTGGGTTGATTTTTCTTTGTTAAATGGCATTTAAATATATAAAATAAATATCAAAAATATAAGTCTTTGTTTTACTATGGTTGCAAATATCAAAAAATTTCTATATGTGACACGGCACCAGAGTTAAGTTAGGGTTTTTCAAAATGCTGACACGCCAAGCTCAAAAGGTTCGCCATCACTGACTTGGCCCACAGACAACATGGGAAGTGATATTGTTTAGAATGAAATCAACTCCTCTATGATCGAACTTTGAGGTCAAGTAAAACAGAGAGAAGAAATCAAGGTTCTAATCTACCTCATTTTGTAATATACCGTGGGAGACATTCTGCACAATGTCAGTTCAATATAGTTGATTTAAGAACAACTAAAAGGTATGATCTTTATTACATATTCCCATGCAGTCAGTGCATGAAAAAAAAAAAAGATTAAGGCAAGAATCCAGCTTGCCATACAATACAAACCACTTGGGATTATCATAAGATTACTTTCCCCCTTTCAATAATTCTCTAGGAGCAGGGGAATTTTTCTTTTTTCTCACTTGACTTGCCCTACAATCAAAGGGGTTTCCTTTGTAGCTTTTCACAAAAATAACTGCAACGATATTATTCAAACCCAAATGAGCGTTGAATCTTGGCCCAAATCAAGCACTGAGAAATTTGGCCCTATTTTATTGGCTTATTTATACCCTTCTGTATTTTCTGAATTTCCTACAATGGACATATACTGCTTTTATAATAAGAAAAAATTACATAAAGCCCTAACTGATTTGGCTCAGTAGATAGAGCATTGGCCTGCAGACTGAAGGGTCCTGGGTTTGATTCTGGTCAAAAGCACATGCCTGGGTTGCGGGCTCGATCCCCAGTGTGGGGCGTGCAGGAGGCAGTCGATTAATGATTCTCTCTCATCATTAATGTTTCTATCTCTCTTTCCCTCTCCCTTCCTCTTTGAAATCAATAAAAATATATATTTAAAAAAATCACATAAAGAAGTTTAGTTCGGATCCAAAACTTGCTCAGGACCAATAGAAATAAGAGGCTAGGCTAGTGATCATGACACAAGCTCTACAAGCACCAAGGAGTCTGTATATGGCTTTAAGAGCAAAGAACTTATATGCATATATGCATAACCCATGGACACAGACAATAGTGCAGTGAAGGCCTGGGCGGGGGAGCAGGAGCAGGGGTGGAGGGGGTCAATGAGGGAATAAAAGGGTACATCTGTAATGCTTTCAACAGTAAAGATAAATTTTTTTAAAAAGAACTATTTCTTATGTTGAGTCGCAAACACTCTGAATGTTGTAAAAGGACACTATTACTTCTTCCCCCCTTACTGAAGGGACATGTGCACTTACATAATTTTCTTCTGCATGGAGGTTAAAAAATAAATTATCTAGCAGCTTTACAAACAATATGAAGACTATTTGAAATAAATCTGAAGCTGAGTTTGCCCTGGACAGTGTTAGACCAGCAGAGACTTTTGCTACGGGGAGACTGTCAGGCTTATCAAAGGAAGCAAAGATGAATGTCGGAACAGAAAATTATTATTTTCAGGAGTGTTAAGAGAAGCAACACAATCTCATAAATATTTGGGGAGATCAAAGCAGCCTAATACAGGAGGCTCTAGATTTACCACCAGCTCTAGTATACAAGCTCCGTGACCTTGAGCCATTTACTTTACCTTTCTGAACCTCTGTTTCGATTTATAAAATGGCCATGATAATAACAGTACCTATTCAGAGGGTTAATGAAAGGATTAAACTAGGCAAATTGCTTATGGAACATTTACAAGCCCATGGAAAGTGCTCAAATAAATGCTAACTTTTATAGAAATCTGGGTGGTCTTCTCCACATGTATGACAATGGTTCTAAAAGGCAGAGCAGTGTCTGAATGTTTTGAAATATATTTGTTACACTATAGCCTACTTTGGATACATGAAGTCCCCTTACCTTCATGTTTAGAGTTTTATTTGGTATTAGAACCTTCAACCAACCGGGCCCTAAACTGATGCCATCTAAATAGTTGCTTATCCTAGCCCGGCTGGTGGTGCACAGTGGTTGAGCATCAAGCTATGAACCAGGAGTCACGGTTCGATTCCCAGTTAGGGCACCTGCCCGGGTGGTGGGCTCGATCCCCTGTAGGAGGCAGCTGATCAATGATTCTCATCATTGATGTTTCTATCTCTCTCTCCTTCTCCCTTCCTCTCTGAAATCAATAAAAATATATTTTAAATACATAAATAAGTAATTGCTTATCCTAGAGGTGACAAGTGGAACTTCCTTGTACAAAATTGGAGAGAGCCGGTGTTTGTGTTTAAGACGCTAGCAGGACTTCCCAGAGGGAAAATTGTGTTCTATTGGGGGATAAGAATCTGTGTGTATTAATGGTAAATTTCCCAAATGTTCATCGGGAGGAGAGAGTTGTTAGCAACTTGTCCCACATCGATTTCTCGCCACCACCCTAGGCAGCAGCTACTGTTTTAATCTCTAGAGACAACTGGGGCTCAGAGAGGTTAATAATACCTTACTCACACAATGAGTAAACGGTAGACTGGGCACTCCAGGGTCTAACCATAAGTGGGAACATCCATTTATTTGACTGGAAAGAAAACACATGTTAGCCTCACCCTTTTAAAAAATGGTGGAGGAAATAGACCCACTGAGTGAGAGAAGAACAAAGAGGAAAAGTTCAGCCAGAACATTTTTTCCTCAGAGGCAGAACCAACCATCACTGCCCAGAAGCGAAGCCAGAGCTGGCAGGCACTAGGGTGAAAAGACAATCTTCCAGGGAATCTAAGGAGAAGTTGTGCTTTCAAAAGGTGTAAGCCTTGTGCTTCCCCCTTGCTTCCAACCTTTGTCACTGGGCAGTGAAATAGTTTCGGTCTGCACGCTGTCTCCAGGGAGTGGAGCAAGACTTGTAATAAACAAGAACAAGTGCCAGAGCCCCCAGCCAGCCGCTCCGAGGCCGGGCCGCCAAGGAAACCTGGCGTGGCGACAGCAAGGTCCACTCAGCACGGCCAGTGGTCACGGAGGGGCAACTCTGGGGAGGACAGCCAGGTGGGGCTCCCCCAAGCTCACCTAGAAGAACAGTGCATCCTCCTACTAGTGAGGTGTTGTAAGGCTTTTAAAGCCTCCAGCCTGGCCTGGCTGGGTGGCTCAGTGGTTGAGTGTCAACTTCTGAACCAGGAGATCACAGTTGGTTCCCAGTCGGGGCATATGCCCAGGTTGGGGGCTCAATCCCCAGTAGGGACGTGCAGGAGGCAGCCGATGAATGATTCTCTCTTATCATTGATGTTTCTATCTCTCTCTCCCTTCCTCTCTGAAATCAATAAAAAAAAATATTTTTAAAAAAAGTGTTTCTATGCGAGTTTTGGGTCATCCAGAGGTGAGCCAGAATATATTCTGTTGGCTTGGAATTCCTTATTCTGAGAATATTTTGAGGCCTTGCTGTGGATATACTTGCACCAGACCCCAAGGCACTGTTCAGCCCATTCCAGCAGTGTCACAGAGTGGACCAGGCCAGAACCGGAAACTGTAGAGCAGAAGTTAACCAGGCTACTCAGGGTCCCACTCTTACCCCCACCCACTCCCACCACTAGACACCGTGTCAGAACCTTTGGGACTGCATCTAGCCTGAGGCCTGGGACAGACAACTGTTTCGTTCCCAGACCAGGCAGCAATGAACCTGAATCCCTGAGGTTCCCCAATAGCCTCCACCAACACCAGGCAGATGAGCATTTGTGACACAAGATATGGGATGTGCTTTGTTTTATACGTGAGCGGCTCAGTGTCTACAGAGGATGAAAGAAGTATCAGAGAATGGACTGAAATCAAAGCAGAGAAGAGCACCCGTTGAGTAGGAAAGAATCTTAATGTTTCCTCTTTGGGCTTCCTCTCTCTCCTTACAGGAAGACAAGTCAGGATTCCGTATGCTCTTCGTCCCAATGTGACTCTAGTAAGGGTCCTCAGAGCAGCAAGGTAAGCAAGAAATAGGGAGAGTGTGTCTTAACTTTTACACCCAGTGTTGGTTCAAAAATCAGGGTTGGTTGCATTTTCGCCCTTCCTTCGATAGAAGGTAAAGGGGCCCTGGCTGGGGTGGCTCAGTGGGTTGGGTGTCATCCCGTGCACCGAAAGGTTGCTGGTTTGATTCCCAGTTAAAGGTTGCAGGCTCAGGATCAGAAGGCAGTCAATGAATGTTGCACTCTCACATGTGTGTTTCTCTCTCTCTCCCTGTCCCCTCCTCCCTCTCTAAAAAAATATTCTTAAGAAGTAAAGAGGAAAAAAATTTCTGTGTGTGTATGTATGTAAAAGTTTTTTTTGTTTTTCTAAAAAGCAATGTCTAAACTGATTTCATCCATTTTTCCATATTTCTGAAGGCTTTCATTACTTCAAATAATCAATACATAATCATGAATAAAATAAATTACAGATGCTACTTTTTCATTGGTAAAATAATTTTAGACGGTTTTGCTAAACGCGTTCCATACATTTCACAGGGGGAAGAGATAACACAGTGTAATGTTTGGCTTTCAAATTGTGTTTTCAGTTACAATTTTATATACGTTTACACGTAACACTTCTAGTTAGGATTTTGTTTAAAGGGGAGTTTTCACTGCAAAAATTAATTAAAAACCACTAGCATGGTGGAAAGAATAAACTTATGAGAATATTAAGAGTCAGATACACTTGAACTTGAATCCAAGTGTTCTGATTTATCTGATTAGCTTTAGAGACAGCCCTTAATCTCTGAGTTTCCATTTCTTCATCAGTGAAAATGATGAACAAATGGAAATAATAACACCCACATGCATGGTTGTTAATACAATTCAAAATAATGTACACCACAAACGGACACGCATTGGGCATTTAATTACTCTCGCTATTATGCTATCTCTGAGCCACTAGGAGGAAGTTGTGTCACAGATAACCCAATTCAGGAACATGAAAATCTCTGCAATATGTATTTCAAAGAGTTAATCCAAAAATAACTTTAACGCTTAGCAATGTATCAGCTGTCTGAAGAGTCTACTGATCCAGTGTATCTCATTTCCTTACAATGTCTTAGAAACACCTTCTTTTTCTCCCCTAATCCAGGGAAGCAAGCAGAGCATACATGACGGTGAGGGCAAAGGTCAGTATGAAGTCACCTCACTCCTTTATTCTAAAATGATTTCTTTGTGCTTTAGCCGGTTTGGCTCAGCGGATAGAGTGTTGGCCTGTGGACTGAAGGGTCCTGGGTTCCATTCCGGTCAAGGTCATATGCCAAGGTTGTGGGTTTGATCCCCAGTGGGGGGCATACAGGAGGTAGCTGGTCAATGATTCTCTCTCATCATTGATGTTTCTATCTCTCTCTCCCTTTCCCTTCCTCTCTGAAATCAATATATATACTAGAGGCCCAGTGCACAAAATTCATGCACTGGGTGGGGGAGGGGTTCCCTTAGCCCGGATTGCAAGAGGGAGCAGGCCAGGCTGAGGGACCCCACCGGTGCACGATTGGGGCTGGGGAGGGATACAGGAGAGCTCCAGGGTGTGTCCTGCCTGTCTTGCTCAGTCCTGATTAGCCAGACCCCAGCAGCAAGCTAACCTACTGGTCTGAGCATCTACCCCCTGATAGTCAGTGCACATCATAGCAAGTGGTTGAGCAGCCTTAGCATATCATTAGCATATTACACTTTGATTGGTTTAATGGGTGACCAGATGACCAGACACTTAGCATATTAGGCTTTCATTATATAGGATATGTATTTTAAAAAGAGAGAGAGATGACATAGAGAGAATGAGAGCCAATGGAACTTAACCAGAGTCCCAAAGGATAGGATACAGGGAAGTTATACAAAACTATTTTGAGAGATAATGACTATATTTTGAAACCAAAGAGAGATATCAGAGCAAATAAAGGAAAAGAACTCCTACATGGCTGCAGCATGGGGAACCCGGAAGAGAAGCTGGGAGAATATCTTATTGGCCATCAGAGGAGGAGCACAGATGTGAATCGAGGAAAGAATTGTTCTGACAGTTTCTCTGCAGCAACGAGAATTAGACAAAGAGCTGAAAGAAACCAACTCCACAGAGACAGCTCAGACCACTGAAATCCTACCTCAAGAACAGGAGTAGAAATAAAGTCATTTTTATAAAAATAAAAACAATAAACTTTTACTACAAGCAGACTTTTATTACAGGAAATTATGAAGAGTACTAGAGGCCCGATGCATGAAATTCATGCATGAGGGGAGGGTCTCCTCAGCCTGACCTGCACCTTCTCGCAATCTGGGACCCCTCAGGTGATGTCCAACCCCTGGGGGATTGGGCCTAAACTGGCAGTCGGACATCCCTCTCACAATTCGGGACCGCTAGCTCCTAACTGCTGGCCTGCCTGCCTGCCTGATCACCCCTAACTACCTCTGCTGGCCTGCCTGATCACCTCTAACTGCCCCTGCCTGCCTGCCTGCCTGATTGCCCCTAACCACTCGCCT
>NW_005360124.1:10476593-10495516 GCF_000412655.1 Myotis brandtii | reverse complement strand
TGATGTTTCTATCTCTCTCTTCCTCTCCCTTCCTCTCTAAAATCAATAAAATATATTTTGAAAAAAAGCTATAAAAAGAAAAAAGAATTAACGGGGATGAAACGAACGCTGCAGGCTATGGAAATGGAAATGGCATTTGCAAAAGCCCCGTGGTAGGAGAAGTATGGCTAAAACCTATTAAACTAAAGCAAATAATCTTGGAAAATGCCGTAATAATACTTTAAAATGTAAACAATTAAATATGAATGAGAAAATGGTTTCCCTTTCCTGAACAATTCCATCCAAAGTCATGTACTGGGACTGAGGAAGGGGAGGAAAGAGAGAGAGTGTGTGTGGAGGAGCTGGGGGCCTGCCTGGAGGAGACAGAGCATGGTAAGAAGGGCTTCCCCAGGGACAGCAGCGAGAGAATGACTATATCCACAGACTGGCTGCAACTAGTAAATATACTGAGAATCTGGGAAGCCAGGCTTCTCAATGTCAGAGAAGAGAATTGGAAATATGGGGAGAAAACTAGAACCAAGTCTGTGGTTTGGGGGATAAACTCATTTTCAATGTATGGACAGATAAAGAAATAAATGTAGATGCAATTCCCTGAAACAAGGAAGTGCTCAAAGAATGGTGGGGACATGAAACAGAAAACAGGACACAGCTTAAGGAAGTACCCACTGGTCAAATCTGGAACAATTTGAGGGTAAAAAGAAATAATAATAGATTGCAACACTTAAAATAAACTAGAATCCATTAGTCCACAGACCTAAAATTAATCAAGTTTAATGAGGAACGGGATATTTACATATTTTCAAAATACCTCTCTATAAAATACATATTAGTCACACAGGGAAAAGAGGAATTGTATTCAAAGAAGTCTGGCAGACATAATCTCACTCAAATGATGAAAGTGAACATTAGCAGTAAAGGGCATATGGAAATCATGCGCCAGACCACAGAACGTGATGAGAAGCATCCGTGCCATGATATTTTTGCCAAAATGTGTAGCTGGAATCTAATCATAAGGGAACATCAGATGAACCCAAACTAAGGGACATTTTACAGACTAACTGGCTCGTAATCTTTAAAAGTGCCATGAAAATCTAGATGCACGCATGATCCCGAACTGGACCCTTTGCCAAAGGGACATGACTGGGGCAACTGGCAACACTTGAATGGGTCTGAGGATTAGACAGTGATGATGTAACTGGATGAGTTTCCTAATTTTGATGCTTGGGTTGTGGTTATGAAGGATGGCTTGTTTGAGAAAATACAAACTGAAATATCTGGGAATGACGGTCGGGGCATTATGTTGGCAGCTTACTCTCTGACAGTTCAGGAAAAAATGGTTCTCAGTACTAGTTACTTTTACTGGCTTTAAGATGGGTGTGTATAAATAATTTCAAACTTACAGAGGTATGGGTCCTCTCTTCTCTTTCTCTACACACACACACATACACACACACACACACACACACCGGCATCATACAAACCCCCCCCCTTGATATTTAAGAGAGAGAGAGAGAGAGAGAGAGAGAGAGAGAGAGAGACACACACTAGAGGGAAACAAGCTATTTTGCCTTGGACAACTCATGTAAGCTGTGTGGTTCTTCCTGTTCTCCCTTCCCCACTGGTTGTTGGGAAATCAAATGTAAAAGCATCATGTAGGGTGAAGGACTTTGTACATGTAAGCCAGTCTTAGCTTCCTGACTGACAAAGGGGGTTTCAATATTGCAAAGTGCAACTTATTGAATTGTGGACCATAAGGATGAACTTCCACTGTGAGAGGATGGACGCTGATGCTAAATTGCTTGGAATTTAATCCCAGCAACTTAGTTTACTAACGGTCATTTGACATTGGAAATGTTACTTAAACTCTCTGTGTCATGGATTTTCACCTGTAAAATATGAAAAGAGTATTTCTCAATTGATAACCTAGCTGTGAAATAGCAACAAATTAATACATGAAAAATAGTTTGAAGAGCCTGACCTGTACAAAAAACATAAGCTAACACACATTTTTTTTTGTTTACATTTGGAAGATTGCTGAGAACCTCACGCCATTGGAAGTTCCGTGTGCCTGCTATCTAAAAGGCGCATGTGTAAATCTTTTTGCATTTAGTAGATGCTGTGGGCTTGATTTCTTGTTCCTTTCACCACTGAACATCCTGTGAATGGCAGTGTCTCCCACTCACTTAGCTTATTGTCAAGTCCATCATTCTGACTCTGAATCGTGGGTCCTTGCTGGGCTCTGCTAACAGCTTCCATCAGTTTAATGTCATATAGTTTAGACCAGTGATGGCGAGCCTATGACACGCGTGTCAGAGGTGATACGCGAACTCATTTTTTTGGTTGATTTTTCTTTGTTAAATGGCATTTAAATATATAAAATAAATATCAAAAATATAAGTCTTTGTTTTACTATGGTTGCAAATATCAAAAAATTTCTATATGTGACACGGCACCAGAGTTAAGTTAGGGTTTTTCAAAATGCTGACACGCCAAGCTCAAAAGGTTCGCCATCACTGACTTGGCCCACAGACAACATGGGAAGTGATATTGTTTAGAATGAAATCAACTCCTCTATGATCGAACTTTGAGGTCAAGTAAAACAGAGAGAAGAAATCAAGGTTCTAATCTACCTCATTTTGTAATATACCGTGGGAGACATTCTGCACAGTGTCAGTTCAATATAGTTGATTTAAGAACAACTAAAAGGTATGATCTTTATTACATATTCCCATGCAGTCAGTGCATGAAAAAAAAAAAAGATTAAGGCAAGAATCCAGCTTGCCATACAATACAAACCACTTGGGATTATCATAAGATTACTTTCCCCCTTTCAATAATTCTCTAGGAGCAGGGGAATTTTTCTTTTTTCTCACTTGACTTGCCCTACAATCAAAGGGGTTTCCTTTGTAGCTTTTCACAAAAATAACTGCAACGATATTATTCAAACCCAAATGAGCGTTGAATCTTGGCCCAAATCAAGCACTGAGAAATTTGGCCCTATTTTATTGGCTTATTTATACCCTTCTGTATTTTCTGAATTTCCTACAATGGACATATACTGCTTTTATAATAAGAAAAAATTACATAAAGCCCTAACTGATTTGGCTCAGTAGATAGAGCATTGGCCTGCAGACTGAAGGGTCCTGGGTTTGATTCTGGTCAAAAGCACATGCCTGGGTTGCGGGCTCGATCCCCAGTGTGGGGCGTGCAGGAGGCAGTCGATTAATGATTCTCTCTCATCATTAATGTTTCTATCTCTCTCTCCCTCTCCCTTCCTCTTTGAAATCAATAAAAATATATATTTAAAAAAATCACATAAAGAAGTTTAGTTCGGATCCAAAACTTGCTCAGGACCAATAGAAATAAGAGGCTAGGCTAGTGATCATGACACAAGCTCTACAAGCACCAAGGAGTCTGTATATGGCTTTAAGAGCAAAGAACTTATATGCATATATGCATAACCCATGGACACAGACAATAGTGCAGTGAAGGCCTGGGCGGGGGAGCAGGAGCAGGGGTGGAGGGGGTCAATGAGGGAATAAAAGGGTACATCTGTAATGCTTTCAACAGTAAAGATAAATTTTTTAAAAAAGAACTATTTCTTATGTTGAGTAGCAAACACTCTGAATGTTGTAAAAGGACACCATTACTTCTTCCCCCCTTACTGAAGGGACGTGTGCACTTACATAATTTTCTTCTGCATGGAGGTTAAAAAATAAATTATCTAGCAGCTTTACAAACAATATGAAGACTATTTGAAATAAATCTGAAGCTGAGTTTGCCCTGGACAGTGTTAGACCAGCAGAGACTTTTGCTACGGGGAGACTGTCAGGCTTATCAAAGGAAGCAAAGATGAATGTCGGAACAGAAAATTATTATTTTCAGGAGTGTTAAGAGAAGCAACACAATCTCATAAATATTTGGGGAGATCAAAGCAGCCTAATACAGGAGGCTCTAGATTTACCACCAGCTCTAGTATACAAGCTCCGTGACCTTGAGCCATTTACTTTACCTTTCTGAACCTCTGTTTCGATTTATAAAATGGCCATGATAATAACAGTACCTATTCAGAGGGTTAATGAAAGGATTAAACTAGGCAAATTGCTTATGGAACATTTACAAGCCCATGGAAAGTGCTCAAATAAATGCTAACTTTTATAGAAATCTGGGTGGTCTTCTCCACATGTATGACAATGGTTCTAAAAGGCAGAGCAGTGTCTGAATGTTTTGAAATATATTTGTTACACTATAGCCTACTTTGGATACATGAAGTCCCCTTACCTTCATGTTTAGAGTTTTATTTGGTATTAGAACCTTCAACCAACCGGGCCCTAAACTGATGCCATCTAAATAGTTGCTTATCCTAGCCCGGCTGGTGTTGCACAGTGGTTGAGCATCAAGCTATGAACCAGGAGTCACGGTTCGATTCCCAGTTAGGGCACCTGCCCGGGTGGTGGGCTCGATCCCCTGTAGGAGGCAGCTGATCAATGATTCTCATCATTGATGTTTCTATCTCTCTCTCCTTCTCCCTTCCTCTCTGAAATCAATAAAAATATATTTTAAATACATAAATAAGTAATTGCTTATCCTAGAGGTGACAAGTGGAACTTCCTTGTACAAAATTGGAGAGAGCCGGTGTTTGTGTTTAAGACGCTAGCAGGACTTCCCAGAGGGAAAATTGTGTTCTATTGGGGGATAAGAATCTGTGTGTATTAATGGTAAATTTCCCAAATGTTCATCGGGAGGAGAGAGTTGTTAGCAACTTGTCCCACATCGATTTCTCGCCACCACCCTAGGCAGCAGCTACTGTTTTAATCTCTAGAGACAACTGGGGCTCAGAGAGGTTAATAATACCTTACTCACACAACGAGTAAACAGTAGACTGGGCACTCCAGGGTCTAACCATAAGTGGGAACATCCATTTATTTGACTGGAAAGAAAACACATGTTAGCCTCACCCTTTTAAAAAATGGTGGAGGAAATAGACCCACTGAGTGAGAGAAGAACAAAGAGGAAAAGTTCAGCCAGAACATTTTTTCCTCAGAGGCAGAACCAACCATCACTGCCCAGAAGCGAAGCCAGAGCTGGCAGGCACTAGGGTGAAAAGACAATCTTCCAGGGAATCTAAGGAGAAGTTGTGCTTTCAAAAGGTGTAAGCCTTGTGCTTCCCCCTTGCTTCCAACCTTTGTCACTGGGCAGTGAAATAGTTTCGGTCTGCACGCTGTCTCCAGGGAGTGGAGCAAGACTTGTAATAAACAAGAACAAGTGCCAGAGCCCCCAGCCAGCCGCTCCGAGGCCGGGCCGCCAAGGAAACCTGGCGTGGCGACAGCAAGGTCCACTCAGCACGGCCAGTGGTCACGGAGGGGCAACTCTGGGGAGGACAGCCAGGTGGGGCTCCCCCAAGCTCACCTAGAAGAACAGTGCATCCTCCTACTAGTGAGGTGTTGTAAGGCTTTTAAAGCCTCCAGCCTGGCCTGGCTGGGTGGCTCAGTGGTTGAGTGTCAACTTCTGAACCAGGAGATCACAGTTGGTTCCCAGTCGGGGCATATGCCCAGGTTGGGGGCTCAATCCCCAGTAGGGACGTGCAGGAGGCAGCCGATGAATGATTCTCTCTTATCATTGATGTTTCTATCTCTCTCTCTCCCTCTCCTTCCTCTCTGAAATCAATAAAAAATATATATATATTAACTCCTCCAGCCTGGATGTTCCAGGAACCGCTGGAAATAAATAAAACTGTATATGCTCGCAGGCATGTGTGTTGCGCGTACATGTGCACACATGCACACAGTTTTCTAGAGGAAAGGTCTTTCAGCAAATTCCCAAGAGCCCAAGGGCTTCGTGCGAGTAACCGCATTCAGGAGAAACACATATTCTGATCTTCCAGAAAAGAACACCAACTCACCACTTTTATTTCTGGAGCAACTGAGCCCAGGCCGTCAGCCCACTTTCCTCTTACAAAACCCTAAGGCTCTTCAGAAAGACCACGGCGGGGAAAAGAACTCAACCCCTTTTCTAATCTAAACCTAATCCTCCTTAAACCTCGCCTGACCCGGGCTACCAGGAATCCTGCCAGTGCCAAATGATATGATGTTTATCCAGCTCAGGTCTTAGCCCGCTGCTCCTGAGCCACAAAATCAAAGGGGAGCGTTTCAGCTGCCACCTGCTCCTGAGTGGGCCAACAAGGACCAGCCAAGAGCGCAGGGCCGGTGTTTGAGGACAATGCCTTTGTGTAGTTCTGGCGGAAATAAGGGCCCAGCTCCTAAGGAGCAGGCTTGAGACATGTCCAGAGGCCCTGCCAAGTAGTTCAGGAGCCTGGGTACAGCTGTTGCTAATGCACCCTTTGACCCCCGGTGCCCTCTCAGACCACAGCGGAGTGTCAGTGACACCGTGTCCCCTAGAACAGAAGTTTGCAAAGTTATAGCCTGTGAGCCAGTTGGGATTGTGTTGGAAGAGCTTTTTCCCAATGATTCTCTTCGCAGCCTCAGATCTGTGAGGGTGGCGTGGAGCTCAGAACACATGCCTGACCCCTGTTTTGCCAGAGCAGCTGTTTTGATCTGGTTTATATCTGGGGGATCAGCCATAAGTGTTTTCAGGTGGGGGAGGAGAGCTCTGTTGCTAAAAACAGAATGTTTGAAAAGCACTCTGGTCATATCAGATTTAACATAGTCTTACCTGAGAGGGATTTAAAGGAAATGTTACGTCTAAATCCTAGATCCAGCAAGCTGGTTTTATTCTCAGTTTTCTCTGCTTCCCTTCACTGAACACGTGTGTCTGAATCAGCGTTTTCCTCTCTGTAATAATAACCATGGGAAGAGTAGCTACTATTTATTCAGGGCCTATTGTGTGTCATGGGACGTGCTGGGCGTTCAAGAGCAGTCTCTCACTGGACCCACTGCGGCTCTTTGGGTGGACAGTCATTCTTAGCTCCCAGGTGGGGACAGTGAACACAGCAATAACAACACCCCCAACAGCAGCTTGCCTCAGTGTACCCAGTGCTGGTAAATGGTGGACCAGAACTAACCCAGGTAACTCAGCCTGAATTCTGACTCAGTGTACAATGTCACCTCTAATGCTTAATGAGCAAGAGGGGTGTGTGTGTGTGTGTGTGTGTGTGTGTGTGTGTAAATCAGATATAAATTATTTACACATCTTAAAAATAATGGGGGGTGGGGGGGGGGGGGGGGGGGCGGTGTGTGTGTGTGTGTAAATCAGATATAAATTACTTACACATCTTAAAAATAACTATGCTCAATAGAGCATATCTGAAAGCAAAAATAGGAAGAAAAAAGTTATCCATCATTCCAAGACCACCAACTGTTATTGAGCATATTTTCCTAGTCTATTTTTATGCATACTTTTTAGTTCTGCACATTTAAAACAGCTGTAATTGCCTATGCATATTTTATTTTGCTTTTGTCACTTAATGTGACAACATAATAGGATGATGTTTTTCATAATATTTCAAATTCTCTGTCATTTTTACCAGATAAAAATTAATCTCTTAGGTGGAGCAATTCAGTTTAACAAACATTTATTGAGCACATAATATGTTTCAGATTCTATGCTGGAACCTAGAAATACTGTTCTTTTCTTCAAGGAACTAGCAATCTAGTGTGGGGCAAAGAAGGTAAATAGATAACAATATAGTTATGATAATAGCTAATACTTCCGAGCATATACTATGTTCCAGGCACCATTCACATGAACAAACTCAATAAATTCTCATAGCAACCTTATGAGAAAGGATGTCTCTCTCCTCTTTTAATAGATGTCAAGACTGAGGCACATCTTGCTAACAAGATGGTGTTTTCAGGTGTGGTAGACAGAACAGTAGCTCCTTGAGGATGTCTGCCTTCTAATTTCTAGAACTTGTGAAATTACCTGTAAAGTGAAATGGTAAAATAGAATGTTACCTTACATGGAAAAGGAATTTCACAGATGTGATTAAATTAAGGGTCTTGAGAGAAGATTACCTTGTATTATCAGGGTGGGTCCAATGTCATCAAAAGGATCTTTGTACCGAGGCTGCTGAACCCAGGTTTGGTCTGACCCCACTGGTCAGACATCTGGTGCCATTCCCGCCGCCTACAACAAAGATGGTAGCAGGGTTGGCTCCTCCTGAGGACTCTCCTTTATTTGTAGATGGTCTTCTTCTTGTCTTCACACGGCCTTTCCTCTGTATATGTCTGTGTCCTAATTTCGTCATCTCATAAGAAGGACATTAGACAGTTTGGATTAGGGCCCACCCTAATGACCTCATTTTAACTTAATTGCATCTTTAAATACTCTTTCTTTCTTTAAAGAAGCTACCACATGCTGAGGCAAGAACATACAATGGAGCCAGGATAGGCTCTTCAATAAATGGTGTTGGGAAAATTGGACAGATATATGCAAGAAAATGAAACTAGACCACCAACTTACACCATACACAAAAATAAACTAAAAATGGAATAAGACTATTAGATTTTTCAACAGAAGCTTTCAGGTCAGAAGGGAGTGGCATGATATATTCAAAGTGCCTGAAATAAAAAAACTACCTGGCAAAGTTGTCTTTCAGAATTGAAGGAAAGAGAAAGAATTTCCCAAACAAAAGCTACATCAACCTTACAAGAAGAGATAGAGTTTTTAAAGCTGAAACTAAACAATGCTAAATTAATGAGAGGAAAACATGAAAATATATAACTCACTGGGTTAAAGTAAATATATAGTAAAATTCAGAATATCCTAGTGTTGTAATCTGGTGGGTAAGTTACATAACTAATACAAAGATGAAAAAAGTATCAAAAGTAACTATACCACAATAACTTGATAATGGATGCATAATGTAAAAAGATTTAAATTGTGTCATCAAAAGCAAAATGTGAAGAGAGTGCAAAAATATAGAGCTTTTGTATGCATTTGAAATTATTATCAGCTTAAAACAGACTGTTTAAGTAGAAGATGTTTTATGTAAGCCTTGTGATAACACAAAGTTATAACCTATAGTAGATACATAAAAGATAGAGAGAAAGAAATAAATGCAAAAGACTACAGAAAATCATCAAATCACAAAGGAAGAGAGCAAGAGAGAAAAATAGGAACAAAAGAATTACAAAACAGCCAGAAACATTGAACAAAATAGCAATAGTAAGTCCATACCTATTAACAATTACTTTAAATGTATATGGATTAAATTATCTAATTACTTTAAATGTATATGGATTAGTTAAACATAGAGTAGTTTAGTGGACAAAAAACCCAAGACCCAAGTATATGCTGCCTATAAGAGACTCATTTCAACTTTAAGGACACAGACTAAAAATGAAGGGATGGAAAAAGATGTTATGAAAATAGAACCCAAACAAAGCAGGGTTCTATACTTATATCAGACAAAATAGATTTTACGCCAAAGACTAACAAGAGACAAAGAAGATGACTGTATAATGACAAATGTGTCACTTCATCAAGAAAATATAACACTTGTAAATATTTATGCACCCAACATAAGAGCACTTTAGTAGGGGAGGCCAGGGGATTGTCAAGGGCGGGGGGGAAAAAAAGGGACACATATGTAATACCCTTTGTAATACTTTAAGCAATAAAAAAAAAAAAAGAAGCTACCACATGCTGGAGATTAGGACATATAAATTTAGGGAGACACAATTCAGCCCATAGCACATGGAAAAGAAAGTTCTAGAGCAAGGGTGGGGGAACGTCCACCTGTGGGCTGTATAAGGCCCATGAAATCATTTGGTCTGGCCCTGCCAAGGCAACCACAGGTGGGACTCCAAGTTCAATAAATCTAAGAGCTTTCTTCATAGCAACATAAATTTATGTTAAGTGAATTATATGAAACGAATGATGTTATAACTATCCAAATGGCCCTTGGCAGAAAATGGTTCCCCACCCCTGCTCTAGAGGGATGAATCAACACCAACCAATGAAGAGAATTTACGTTTATTATGAGAAGGAAGCTTTGTAATAGTTTAACATTTCCCATAACAGAACAGAGCTAGAAAATGAACACAATGGTTATGCTGGTGATAGGCTCACTCTTTATTTCCAGCTCTGCCCCAGCGCCTGTCCTGGTCTGCTGGGCTGGGTCACATGCAAACTGCATAGACCCTGCTGTGACCTTTCTCTTTGGAAACTTAAACTTAAATCTGCTTTAAACAACTGCCTGACTCTTTTCCAGCACCCACCCAGGTCTCACATTGTTTCTGCAAGCTGCCTTCAAAGGCAGCATGAGGGGGAGAAAACAAACCATGAACAGGAAGGAGTTCAGCTTCTTTCCCCTCCCAACAAAAACTCCACAGTAACCTCTGTGCATCCTTCATCTGTCCTTGATTCAGATCACAATCTTTTACTCTTAGAGTGGAAAAAGAGAGTGAGCTTTTTCGTAACGTTAGAGTACATCACCAATAAAGAGGTTTATAGACCTAAATCAGGAGTCAGCAAACTTTTCTGTCAAAAGCTAGATAGTAAACATTTTAGCATTTGGGCCACAGAATTGCTGTAGTGACTCCACAACTCTGTCATTATTAGCTCCAAAGCAGCCACAGACCAAACAGTTTTTTAAAAAGAGCATCATTGTGTTCCAATAAAACTTTATTTATAAAATAGGTGGGGAACCAGTTTTAATCTGTGGGCTGTAGTTTGCCATAATTTAAAAATTTTGAATATATTTACTAGTGTGAACAGAAATATGTAGTGATCAACTATGGATTGTACTAATTTCTTTGCTGATTTATTTAATAAATTACGTATTTATGAAAGTGAATCCTAGTCTGGTCCCTTCTCAACACTTTCTTTTTTTATTATAAAAATGAAGCTGGAGGGGTAGGGATGGGAAGAGATTAACCAAATAACTTATATGCATATATGTATAACCTATGGACACAGACAATAGTGTGGTGAAGGGGAGGGGGCAGGAATGGGAAGGAGTGGGTTAATGGAGGGGGAAAGGGGGACATCTGTAATACTTTTAACAATAAAGATAATTTTTTAAAGGCATAAAAAATGAAGTTCTAAAAATTACTGTCATAGTAGCATTTTCCTGAAACTAAACTTTACCTTTTAAAAAAGTTTTTGCTACATAATGCATAGGTTAAATCTGTCACAAAAATGACCATCACATGCTATAACTACAAAATAAGGGGCAGAGATAAGAGTCAGGATTTAAGCCCAAAGAGCTGGTGTTCAATTTTGTCATTTATTCCACCAATATTTTTATGTGTGCTGCGTGCAAGGCACGAGACAGAACAGTGCTGTGGAGAATTCCAGGATGAAACAGACACAAACAGCATCTTGTTAAGTCTGAAGCGTTTCTCTCCAAATAAAGTGAGAATAGAATCCTGCCCCCGGTCACAGTGATTAGTTTAGGGGAGAGCACGTGACTAAGTTAGAACAGGCAGATTCTTCCCGTGGAATTTGAGTCTAAAGTCCGTGGCTGGAAGAGCCTGGAATTATTTCACTAAGGAGATAGTTTATTGGTTCCAGCCACTCAGCTACATGACATTTCCCTTTTCCTAAAGGTTGTTTGGTTTGGAAAGGGAACTAGTAAGCAATAATATTGAAAAAATAGGTTGGGGGTCAACTGTGGTGAGCCTTCAAAACCGGAAGGAGGAGCCTGAATTATACCCTCTAGATAAAATATGTCCTATGATACTGTAATTGACTTGAATGGGTTAACAATAAGCCAGACAAACACCATGTGCACATCTCTGAGGTGCTATAGATCAGTCTAAGTGATGATACAGGACAGAGGCAAAATGAAGATCACAAGTGTTTGGGATCCCATGCAAATTGGCCAGTCGCAGTGCTGTGGAGCAGGGCTTCTCAACCTTGGCACCAGTGACATTTGGGCTGAATAATTCTTTGTTGTGGGGCTATCTGGTGCATTGTAGGACATTTAGCAGCAGCCTTGGCCTCTACCCACTAGATACTGTCCAGTTGAGTTATGACAGAAAAAGTGTCCCCTGGAAGACTGTATTAATCTATTGCTGCTGTGACAAATTACAATAAAATTAGGGGCTTAAAACAATCCAAATTTATTCTACAGTTCTGGAAATTAGAACTCCAAAATGAGTTTTTATGGGGCTAAAATCACGGTGTTGACAGGGCTGGTACCTTTTGGGGCCTCTGAGAGAAGAACTCATTTTCTTGCCCTTTTGTCTTTGTTTCTAGTGGCCATCTGTATTCCTTGACTAGTGGTCCCTTCCTCCAACTTTAAAGCACATCACTTCAATCTCTGCTTCTGTCATCACATCACCTTCTCCTCCACTCTGAACCTCCTGCCTTCCTCTAATAAGGACCCTTGTGATTACATGGGGCAATCTGGATAATCCAGGTTAATCTCCTAGTCTCAAAATCCTTAATCGTATCTGCAATGGCTCTTTTTAAAATATATCTTTTCCATTGATTTCAGAGAGGAAGGGAGAGAGAGAGAAACATCAATGATAAGAGAGAAACATAGATTGGCTGCCTCCCCCACACCCCCTACTGGGGATTGAGCCTGCAGCATGGACATGTGACCTGACTGAGAATTGAACCAGTGACCTCTTGGTTCATAGGTCGATGCTCAACCACTGACCTACACCAGCCGGGCAAGAGAATCTGCATTTTAAACAGGCTCCCGTGGCAATTTTTTCCCTCCTATGCTAAAGTCGGAGAACACTGCTTCTAATATTTCTAATCTTGGCTCCAATCCATGAGGGAGCTATTTCCCACTTCATGGAAAAATCACCATCTTAATGATCGCTGCTCAGGGCTGCCTTATTAACTAACGGGGGCATAGAGACTCAACTCTCAATGTTTGGCAAGGTGATTCCAGCCATTTTACCTCCCCCAAGAAGCAATTTGGCATCAAGTGGCTCACTATTAACTTTTATCCAGTTAACTAATTTATAAGAATAACAGCCAATCAAACTTTGTTTTGGGTTAGAAGAATTGGCTATCTATGTGGTACATCATGAAGGCTGAAGAAAGGCTCATCTCTAGAAATATCTTGGTCCCACCAATCTGCTAAGGGGGTGAGTCTGTGGTTTGGGTTCTCCTAAAATTCCAAACCTGTTTCCTAGAAGGAGTAATAAGTTATACATTAATACATTATGATTCAAACAGGTGTTTAGATGGGTGGTAAAAGACTGGGCAAAGTCAAGAACATGGGCTATTGCAAATGGCTGAGTGACTATGTGCAACCATCTTCTTCCACTATTTGTCTTTATGCCTCTTATGTTTCTTCGAAAGCAGGAGTCAACCAGCTTTTACTGTAAAGGCTCAGATAGTAAATATTTGAGGCTCTTGAATCATATGGTCTCTGAGGTACTGCCAGTTTAATATAAAATCAGCCACAGACAGTCTGTAAACGAATGAGTGTAGCTGTGTTTCAATAAGACTGTAGTTATAACTCGGAAATTTGAATTTTATATAATTTTTACATGTGACAAATTATTCTTCATCTTTTGGGTTTTCTCCGAACTATTTAAAAATATAAGAAACACAAAAACAGATGGCAAGATAGGTGGGTCATAGTTTACAAATCCTTGTTCTAAATCCAAAACCATTTTCTACTTTAAATATATATCCCCTGCTGTCCCACCTGTCTACACTTGCTCCTATTTCTTCTACTTGGAATGTTATTTCCCATCCCTCTCCTGTACTTCCATATTGTGCCCTCACCTGGTTCAATTACTATCTCACTCCCAAAGCAAACTCCCATCCTCTAAGCGCCATCCTCTCTGATGGCCTTGATCTATTAATGATTTGCATTACTTCGTGGTCCAGGATGGTTTTTTTGTAGGTCCTCATGTCACTGAGCCTGACTCAGAGTTAGCACTCATGACTATTTCTTGAGTCAAGCAAGGCAGGACTATCAGCATTTAGGAAACAGTATAGGGACACCAGGTATCAGCCACATGCGGAATAAGGTTCAAGTTGAAAGAGAAGTGACAGGGCATGCTTAACACCTGTAGTGGGTTGAATCGTGGCCCCTAAAATGACGTGTCCATCTTCTAATACCCAGATCCTGTGAATGTGACCTTATTTGGGAAAAGGATCTTTGCAGATGTAATTAAGGATCTTGAGATGAGATAATCCTGGATTACCTAAGTGGGCCTCAGATCCAATGACAAATGTCACAGGATAGAGAGAAGAGACACAGAAGAGAAGGCCATTTAGGACAAGGCAGAGACTGCCGTGATGCGGCCACAGAAATTGCTGACAGCCACCAGAAGCTAAAGAGGCAAGAAAGGAAGTGCAGCCCTGCCAATACCTTGATTTGGGCTCTGGCTCCAGAATTGTGAGGAAATACATTTCTATTGTTTTAAGCCACCCAGTTTGTGCTAAATGCTACAGCACACCTCAGCAGCAAATCCAATCTTCCCCCTCACGGGTAAAGTATTAATATAAATAAACAGCTAATATTTAGTATTGATTATGTGCAACTTTACATAGATTCAACCACAATCATATTACATGTTTACAGCAGTCTTATGAATTTGGCACACTTCTGAGGAAACTGACATTCAGAGAAGTTGGGTAACCCGAACAAAGATCCACTCAGCTAATAAGTGGTGGAACCAGAATTGTACTCAGGTCATCTGACTTCAGAGTCCCCTCCTCTTAATTGCTATGTTATTCTTCTGACATTTCACATGCCCTAAAAAAGAGGGGGGAAATGTTGGTTAATTACTTCCTTCTTTGGAAGATGAAATTCCCCAAAGTTGGTTTCTACTATTTCAGCAGCCTTTTTGTTCTGTTTTTTAAAATTCTCACCCAAGGATATGTTCATTGATTTTAGAGAGGGGGCGGGGGAAGGGAGAGAAAGAGAAAGAAACATCGATGTGAACGAGAAACATCACTGTATGTGCCCTGACCAAGAATCAAACCTGCAACCTTTCAGTATATGAAGTGACACTCCAACCCACTGAGCCACACCAGCCAGGACATGGCAGCCCATTCCTGATGTGCAGGGATAGTCCGCTGCTCAGGTTCAGACAATAGAATCTCAGTCTCAATATCTGTCTCTGTCTCTTTCAGCTTCCCTCCTTCCCTCTCTGATTTTTTCAGAAGGAAAAAGGCTTCTCATCTCCTTTTAGGGGTATGGCCTTCATAAAAATCTGTTTCCCTGAGCAGCTCCATTTGAATGCATTTAACAGCCTTAGCTTCTAGTTTCCGTTACGGAAAATAAATGAGAGGAAACAACTGCAGGCAGCATGGGCAAGACGTCAGCAGTGGAAAAGTCAGCCTGTTGCTGGGTGAGTCATGGACAGCCTAACTGCCCTGGGACCTTCCATAGGAAAACGCTCCGCGGGCCAAATGCTGGCCATGCAAAGTGACCCACAGTTAGGGGCCACTTGGGAAGCAGGAGTGTTCAAGAGCACAAGTAGAACTGGGTCCAGTGGGACTGTCCTGGAATTGCCACTTGCTAGCTATGTGACCTGGGCAAATGAACCTCCTTGCGTCTTATTAGTTTTTTCATCTGTGAAGTGGAGATGATAACAGCATCTGCTTCAGAGCTAGTAATCATGTAAAATGGTCACACAGGCAAGCACTGTTATGAAGTGTCAGCTATAAAACTGTTTATATTAAAACCTTGAAAGGGGAAAAGGTATCTTGACTCACTGCCTTTCCTTCCACCTGCTCACCACTCATTCTCTCTCCACGATTTCTTTTTTTTACTAGGTATAACTTTACCACTTTATTCACTCTTGAGTAGGTAGCTGAAGGCCAAAAAATAAGTTGGAAAGAATAAAAATAAAAATGCCCAATGCTCGCACACCTTCTCCTTTAAAAATAATTACAAAATAAAAGATGCTCTCAGAGAAGAGAGATTTTACATGACCAGAATTAAGATTTTTACCCTGCATTCTACCTCAACTAATTCAGATTACTTCATAACTCTATTACAAGAAAATCTAGTTAGGGCCATTTTTATCACCTAATTCCTTTCATCCCCCACTCCTGCTGCTCCTAGAAACATTCATTATCTCAAGATAATTTCACTGATTATTGAGGCATTATTATTCTGTTGCTTCTACTGTGACCTCTTCATTGCTGAAATCACTGCTTTGCTTCAGAGATGACACACTGGTAAGAATACTGATTTTTCCTATTCCAGTATTAACCAGGTCCAGAGCCCCAACATTTGAAATTTGAAAAACGAGAATATATAATACCATTAGTAGAAAGTAATACATAATAGCAATCATTGTAACACTCACTTGGCTAATAATACTAGCACTCCTTCTGTCTTCTGCATTTTCTATCTACTTGATTGTATATATGATTTATATCTTCCATATATATAAAAGCCAAGCGACCGGAACGCCGGAACAACCAGAATGACCAGAATGACTGGTCGCTATGACACGCACTGTGGCTGGCCAAACCAGCCTGATCGGGAGGAGGCCCCCCCAGCTGGCCTGGCCCCCGATCGACCCCCCACACCCCAATCGGGGGTGGGGCTGGCCGACCAACCTCCCACGTCCTCTCCCCCGCCGACCCAGCCTGATCAGCCCCCATCAGGGCGGGCCAGCCAGACCCCACCCATACACGACTTCGTGCACCAGGCCTCTAGGCTTGTATAATAAAAGCCTAATATGCAAATTGACCAAACGGTGGAATGACTGTTGGAATGACCAGTCGCTATGATGCACCCTGACCACCAGGGGGCAGATGCTCAACACAGGAGCTGCCCCCAGCCTGCAGGCCCCAGGCCAGTCAAGGCAGCTGCCAGCGGAGGCCCCCTGATCACCCTGCTGGTCACCCTGCAGAGGGAGGTGAGCAGCGGTGGCAGCAGCTGGGGGAAAAGCTGGCCAGTGAGTGGGCAGCGGGGGGTGAGGCTGGCCAATAAAAGGGTCAATACCACCCCTCGGCGGTGGCAGCAAGAAGTGGGGCCGGCGAGCAGGCGGTGCCAGGCCGGCCAAGGCAGGTACCAGTGGGAGGCCCCCCTGATCTCCCTGTCAGTCACCCCACAGATTGGTCTTGATCGCCAGCCAGGCCTAAGGACTCTACCTGTACATAAATTTCATGCACTGGTACAGCAGTTGCCAACCTTTCAGACCTCACGGACCACTGCTCCAAAGGTTTCCTTAAACCAGTGGTCACCAACCTTTCAGACCTCACGGACCACCACTGGTCTGCGGGCCACTGGTTGGCGACCACTGCTCTAGTATATATATATAAATTACTGTACACATATATTTCTTATGATAAATGGTTGTGGGATATAGTGTTATACTACTCTTTGTATTTGGTATTATCTGTTGAAGGATTGAGACCCAGGAGAGTTAATTAATTGCCTAGCCTGGCAGTGAATTCATTGCAGAGCCACAAATCCAGAATCTCAATTTGATTCCTTGGAAGTCCCGAGTTTATGCACTCTTGAGATGATAGTAGAACTACATGCTGTAGCCCTTCCAAACAACATTTAATATCATTGCATATATCTTTACATAGTTACCACAGTAACTGTTTCCTTACCTGTTTGACTCTGTGCCACCCTGAAGAATTTTATCTTAATCTGCCCTGATTTCTCCTGCAAAAATTTCCTTCATGCGTTCATTCTTTTCCCTTAGACCACTGGAATCTGATTCCAACTCAGCCACTCCACTGACTGTTGCTATCTTCAAGGTCACTGGTGAACTCCTTGTCAGATCCAGAGGCCCCTTCTCTGTCTTCATGTTAATGGATTCTATATCATGAGATGACTAAGCAAGACCTCCTCCTCAAAATTCTTTTTTCCCAATATTTGGCCATCTTCTCCTGACACTTCCCCTTGACTGTGCCAAGACCCCTGTTTGTTAGTGAGGATTGACTGAGCCCTTACTGTGGTACAGACATCACATTAAACACTTTTCATGAGTAGCTCAAGGATCAGCTCCTCTGTCTTTCAAGGATTATCTTTCTCTAAATTAGTTTTGAAGTGATAGACCTGCCCAGTTAGGAATTTAGGATCAGATCACACTGTGATGTGACTTTCCACAGAAGCCCTGCTTTCATCCACATAGTCTATGCAGGATGATCTTCATAATGCAGAATAAGATGAAATTCTTTCAAATGTTGTTTGTGAACAACTTTTAATGAATAGGGAAAATACCACATAAGAGTGCTACCTCTTACACAAGGCAATATGCAAGTAAACTGGTGGTTATTTCTGCCTGGGTAGTGAAGTGGGGGTGATATTTTTCTTCTTACTGATGTGTTTTGAGTCCTCAGCATTTATACACTAGGCATCTTGACATTCATTTGATGAACAAAACAACAAAGTTAAAATAAGCCCTACAGGAGTCTTGGTACCATGGCCTAAAAAAAGAGAAATGGGTATGTGGCATGCTCTGCTCCTGAGTTAGGCTGCATTGCTACTGCTTCACCTGTCTCACCAGCACCTAAAGACTATCAAATCTGAGGACAGATAATTCCCACTTTGGGGGGGGTCCCAAAATTTGTAATTCAGTTAGAGGGGTTTTTTGTTGTTGTTGTTGTTGTTTTTTTACTTTGGAGAAGAAAATGTGGGAAATGGTAGCCAGATCCTTAACAATAATAGTACATACAAGATCATTTCACCTGTAACAAAATTGATCCATGATATAGGCCCCAACTGCTATTTACAATAGTGTCTCTGTGAATGCTCATCTGCAAGATTTGAGGGATGTATGGATGAGTATGGAGAGTTTATTTTTACATGTTTAGATGTTGCCCTTCATTGCATTTCTGACTAGAGACGCCACCCGCCCCTCCCCCTCAATCTCATGTTCTAAGGGCAAGCTCCTTTCTTTATAGGAACCATGTAAGGAAAATGTTCAATATAGGAGAGCGGTTTGGGAAAGATTGTTAACACACTCAGAAATGGCTTGCCCCTGTTCAGGATTCCATGCAATTCAGGTTTCCTACATTCTCTCTCTCTCTCCTCTCTCTCTCTCTCTCTCTCTC
This sequence comes from Myotis brandtii, assembly GCF_000412655.1. NCBI lineage: Eukaryota > Metazoa > Chordata > Mammalia > Chiroptera > Vespertilionidae > Myotis > Myotis brandtii. The sequence goes on along the minus strand of NW_005360124.1, from coordinate 10,476,604 downwards.
TCTCTCTATAT
>NW_005360124.1:10455314-10476438 GCF_000412655.1 Myotis brandtii | reverse complement strand
GAGCAGGAGGCTTGCTTGCTCCAGTGATGGAGGAAGCCAAGGTTCCCCGCCTGCCGCGGCCGGCTCTGAGCTCCGAAAGCAACAAAGTTTCAATTATAGAAGCTAAACAAACCCCAGATACCTGCTTTCAGCAGGCCATGGCCTCAGAGCTGGAGTGAGCAGGAGCCTGCTCTTAGCTCTAGTGATGGCAACAAAGTTTCAATTACAGAAGGTAAATAAATCCCAGAATAAAAAAAAGAAAAGAAAAAAAGGAGAGGCTGGGAGCTTCAGTTGCCTGCCAGCCTGAAAACGGCCCTCAGCCCCTCATCCAGGCTGGCCAGGCACCCAAGCGGGACCCCCACCCTGATCCGGGACACCCTTCAGGGCAAACCAGCCAGCCCCCACCCATGCACCAGGCCTCTATCCTATATAGTAAAAGGGTAATATGCAAATTGACCCTAACAGCAGAAAGACTGGGACTGACTGGTCACTATGACACACACTGACCACCAGGGGGCAGACGCTCAATGCAGGAGCTTCCCTCTGGTGGTCAGTGCGCTCCCACATGGAGAAGCTCTGCTCAGCCACAAGCCAGGCTGATGGCTGCCAGTACAGCGGTGGAGGTGGGAGCCTCTCCTGCCTCCTCAGCAGTGCTAAGGATGTCTGACTGCAGCTTAGGTCTGCTCCCCACTGGCAAGTGGACATCCCCCGAGGGCTGCCGGACTGCCAGAGGGATGTCTGATTGCCAGCTTAGGCCCAATCCCCTGGGGAGCAGGCCTAAGCCAGGTGGTCATCCCCCTAGGGGTCCCAGACTACGAGAGGGCACAGGCTGGGCTGGGGGGACCCCCCCCCCCGAGTGCACAAATTTTTGTGCACCGGGCCTCTAGTATATATATATATTTCTTTTTTTTTTCTCCATCATTGCCGTTATGCAAAGCCGAATGAAAGAGAATAGGAGTCACTATTATCCAAAGCCACATAAAGGCCCATTCTCCTTTATGTGGTCTTGTGTCCTGTTACAACACCCCCTACCCACCCATCAAACCCAAATATGAGGGCTTTTACCTAAGTGTGTTGTGACTTAGTCCAGATATCAGCCCAGGTTACGTTTTTTTCTGCTTTCAACATTCCCTTCACTCTGAACTAACAATCTGCCTCCTTTCATATTTGGCATCATCTTAACTCTCATTCTTCTTACATGATCATAAACACCGGGGTTTTGCCCTATTGATCATTTGTCTTTGGCTTCTTTGCTATCTATTGATTAAGGCTGGCAGCAATTGGTCTCAGTGATGTTCTCTCTGCTTTACTCCAACACATAGTACAAGTACTCTTCACTCATTAAATCATAATCTCCTTTGGCTGAACTTGTTCAAAGAACGAAACAAATGCTTCATCTGGATATAAACCTGTAATTTCTTAGCCAGTATAAGATTTAAAGTCTTTTTAGTCCCCTGTATAGTCCCGATGTACCAACCTTAAAAAGTAATTTCAGTCTTGTACTTCATTTAGTCTTCTTCCTCAGTAAAAATATCAACAAATTACTCTGGAAGACATCTTTCTTGGGTTTGTTAATTGGATTATCTTTAATAGCCCGGTTTTAGAATTTATTGCTAGGGCTCAAACACAGGCAAATCATCATTAATTAAAATGAGCAAGGCACTCACGGAATCATAAATAAAACAAAACGAAGTGTTTTTCATTTAGTGTTTTTCAAGGTGGGTTAGCTTAAAAGGAAAGGCATGTTTTCTATTTCGAAAATCAGAAAGGAGAAGCTTGTTCTACTTGGTCAAAAGCAGGGATATATGAAGCCACTAATTTTCCAAGAAAAAAGGTCTTTTTCAAGACCCTCTGAGGGTTAACTTGATGACACAATGGGAGATTATCCTCAGCCATCTGTCACTGAAACCCAGCCTCCATTCTATATCCAAGCCTCAGAGCAGAGAGAAAGTAACGGGAATCGAGAGACATAAATGTACTAGGAGCTGCTTCACAGCAAGTTTATTTCCCATTTGTCTCCATCAGAAGGCTTTCAAGATGGGAACATTTAACAGGCCTCTCACTGACAGCTGGTGGGAAGATTAGTGATCAAGGGTTGCAGATATTTGGACAAGGAATGTGTTCTGCTGTGGGACTGATGGGAAAGTGAGTGGGAGAGAGAATGCTAACTCTAGGTCCTGAAATGGAGACTGATTAAGCTAAAATCCCCAGAAGCCATTGCCGGGGAAGAACAATGGATCCCACCTCCTTGTGGACGCAGCACCCTATGTCCATCTGGGGAAAGGCAGGCAGCCCTCTTTAGAGAAATTGTAGTGAGTAGCTAAGCGGTGTTCTTGACAAAGCCAATTGTGACAGGCTTCTCACAGGGGCTCAGCTCTGTCTGAGGACAGAAAACATTTGTCAGTGAAACAAACAGTGTCAGGAAGTCACAGCCTTTATGCAGAAGCAGAATTCTTCTGTTCGGTCCTAATCGTTTACCAGTTCATCTGATGGATGTATTTTTCTAGCCTCAATGATTCCAGGCCCTCCCACAGAATCTCAGTGGAGAAATGGGGACTGCGATGATTTTTGCTTTTTCAATTTACAGACTGCTTCCGAGGTCGATGAAGCTATTGATTCCACTCGCATGCATTTACCACTCCCTGTCCTTCTCACCCTCCTCAAAGTTTACTGATTCATTCCAAAAACCAAGGTGTAGACATATAGTTGAATTAGAACTGACCCATAGTTTAACCATGAAGCGAAATGAACGACTCTTGTTGGTGGCTACTGCAAGAAAGTCTAAACAGACAGAGATGCCTGTGGCCTTCTGGTGACATGAAGCCAGCAAGTGCCCAGGCAAAATGAGGAGAGCTGAGTGGAGAAAGGAAGCAGCTGAGTCTCTATCTCCCCCTCTCCCCCCCGAGTTCTAACTCGTCCTCCTATTTAAGAGGAAAAAAAGTCTCCGAGTAAGTCTTTCTCCTCTTCTGGAATCCCAAAAGGTTAATGCTGGAAAGAACCTGAATAGCATCTAAAGCAAACCTTCCATTTTACAGGTGAGGGAAACTGAGGATTGCATAGGTGACCTGACTTTTCTGTGGTCAGAGTTGCTTCAGGACAGTCTGCCATTTTCCTAAGGCCCAGTTCACTTCTGTCTGGCGGCAGATTCTCTCCTTGACCAAACTATACTTAGGCTCCTCAGAATTCTTCTCAAATACACCTGGACTTTTGGTCTTCCTTGTTCATCTCTACATTTCCTGACTTTAGCAAGAAATCCTGCTAAGTCAGGTCAGCCAAAATCCCCCACTCTGGCTATCCGACCATCCTGCCATTCCTGACCGGTTCCTCCTCGCCCACCATTCCCCAGGTGAGGTCTGACCATCCTGGCCTGCCCACACCAAGAGTCTTGTTAGGTCAGTTTAGCCGAATCCTCCCTTATCTGCAATGTTTCCTCTTAGTGATTTTCTAGCCACTGACAGCCCCCTCTCTCCTTGGCTATAAATTCCCACTTTTCCTTGTATTTCGAGTTGAGTCCATAGCAATGGTTTCGATACCTATCTTGAGGGTTCTGAAAAAAAGTCTACCCTTGAATAAGCATCATGAATAATTTCGTCTTTAACACTTGTCTGAAGAGCCATGTATTTTCTAATCATCATGAAGGAGAGAAAATAAGAATTCTCCACTCTCTGTTCATACAGTTACAAGGGGGTGGGAAAAGAGGACTAAAATCCTTACCTAAAAATAAAGAAGGCCCAGCCAGCCTGGCTCAGTGGTTGAGTGTCAACCTATGAACCAGGAGGTCACTGTTAGATTTCCCAGTCAGGGCACATGCCGGGGTTGCGGGTTCGATCCCCTGGGAGGGGTGTGTGTGTGTGTGCGCGCGTGCGTGCGCAGGAGGCAACCTATTGCTGATTCTCTTTCATTGATATTTCTATCTTTTCCTCCCTCTCTGAAATCAGTAAAAATATATATCTAAAGAATTTTAGATTTCTAAAGAAATACATATTAACTACTGACTGCTTTTTTTTTAAACTTTTTAATAAAATCCTCTTTTATTTCTATAGGATGGCCAGACATGATGCATAAACTTTAAGAGGGTCCCACCCCAATGATCTACATTATTCTCATGCTGCCCCCAGTTACCCTCTGAAATTCCCAATTCTGGTCATTTTAAATGCTAGGGACACACAATTTAATTTTAAAATTCATCAAATTGTTTTAATAGAAAAAAAGACAAGTCTGAATTATAGATTATTGGAAAAGAAATTACACTGACATTATTACAAAAAATGAGTTTATTAGATTAAAAAAAGAAAAAGATGGGCCATGGCCAGTTTTCTCAGTGGTCAGAGAGTTGGCACGAACCAAATGGTCTCAGGTTCCATTCCCAGTCAAGGGCACCTTTGTTGACCCGGTGCCTGCTGGAGGCACCAATCTATGTGTCTCTTTCACATCGATGTCTCTCTCTCTCTCCACCCCCCCTTTCTCCCTCCCACTCTCTCTAAAAATCAATGAAAAAAATATTCTTGGGTAAGAATCTAAAAGAAAAAAAGATGTTGGGGAGCTGGATAAGAATGAGATGTAATCAGCATAGGAGTTATTTTGTATTTTTCCAAAAATTTGCAGCTGGAACACAATCATTAAAACCTTTGCCATACTATTGTCACACTTAGCAATCACAAATCATTCTCACCTGTATGAACTCGACTTACCTAACTGGGATGACTAACTGAGCTCAAAAGAAGTGTCTTCATTTCAAGAATAGGAAAATGATGTTTTATTTTTATCAGTTATTTATTGAAGCATTTGATAGTTAACATGTATATAAAACAATCCTTAGCTAAATGCATCAACCCCTTGGGGGCTCTAACAGTTGTGTTGGTCTATATGCATCAAGCTTTCCATTCATTGTCACTTTCAAAAATTCTTGTCAAAGTTGTCATCACACTGAAGGTCTGACTCATTTTTAGCTTATTTGTTCAGATCTGTCAGTTATAATTGTTCTTCTTACTTCTCTAGCCATTTTCGTTAATTTCCCTGTCTGCACAGCCCACCAAACCTCCTCCCCCAGCTGTCCCAACTGGATTTGGTATTTGCTAAGATGTCTGGCCCTGAACTCTCATATTACATTCTAGGTCTGGCTAAGTCACAAAACAGCTACTGCTCTTGGTCAGGCTACAGTGGGTGGCTGAAGTCTTTTCCTCCTTTTAAGAATATTTTATGAACTGATGAGGTTTCTTCTAGATGATCTTTTCCTTTACATTGATAACCTTTTCAATGAATAAATAACTAATAACTAACTGGTAGATATTGCAGGATATTTTGCTAACTTTATTGGCTAGCTTCCAAAATCTGGAGTGCATTATCACTATCTTTTCCTCTAAAGTAAACATGTTTTACCAATTTAACAGCGAGCATGACACACAGGAGACACTCGTTTTTTGCTGTTATTATTGCTTACTTTTCTTTCAAGTAGTTAAAAAAATATAACATATCAAATAATGAGTTTTCATTACAAGTAATATGGTGGCTGAGTTTTGAAGGTGATAGATTCCTGGTGTAAGGAAAAACAAGTATTATGATGAACCAGGCACCTTGAAATATGCTGGAAATATGAAAATGAGTATGTCACAGTCAGACTTTGTATTCCAGGGGTGTTAAATACAGGTAGCTGTTTTCATACAGTTGGCTGTTGCTACAACTTGCATGACCCATAGCTTGCATTAAACAAGCTGGGGAATGACGCATTAGCACAGTCTCAAGTTCATTCATTACTCTCATCACACCTCAGTATGGCCAGGAAACCCTTCTCCATCTGATAACTATGCCACTGGGAAATGTGGTCCCAAAGTCACCCTAGCAGGGAAAGGGAGGAAGGGGGCTCACAGAGAATATTTTTAAAGGCCAAACTTACAAGTGGTTCTACCCAGTTTATTGGCCAGACTCTGATACACAGCTAAGTGCAAGGAACCTGGGGAATAATTGACCTCTTGTATGCCAGGGAAGAGGAACTGGGTGGTGAGTACTTAGCATTACTTTTGCCACACAGCCAGAGATTATTTTCATCTGAATCTCTCAACATACACAACATTAAAAATAAATGCCAGTATTTCTCACAACCATGAGGAAATAAACATTTTTAGATCATCATGGTACTTCTCAAAGAGTTACTGCTTCTTTATTGAATCTGCTATATCAAGGAAATGTAACATTAATGATATAATTTTTATCTGTGGCAAAACTATAAGTATCATCAACTAATATTTATATAAAAACATATCTGGATCATATTCAACATAATTGTCCTTTCTGCATCATATAATAATTAAAGCAAGACTCCTTGGGCACATATTCTAGTCTTCATTATGTATTTTATGTAGTGGGTTTGTGTCTCCCCAAAAGATACATTCAAGTACTAGTCCCTGGTACATGAGAATATGATCTTATTCAGAAATAGGGTCTTTGTAGATGTATTCAAGTCAAGATGAGGTCATACTGAATTAGGATAGGTCCTGAATCTAATGACTGTTGTCTTTATGAGAGGGAAATCTGCATACAGAAACACATAAACACACTGTAAGAAGGCCACATGAAGTCAGAGGCAGAGCTTGGACTGATACAGCTACAAGCTAAGGAAAGTTAAGGATTGATGGCAATTGCCACAAGCTAGGAGAGAGGCATGGAATGAATTCTCCCTCAGAGCTCCAGAAGGAACCAATCCTACCAACTGCTTGACTTTAAACTTCTAATCTTAAGAACTGTGAGAGAATACATTTTTATTGTGTTAAGGCACTGAGTTTGTGGCTGATTTTTTTTATGGTAGCTCTGGACAGACACCATCTTTTAATTTGTCATGGATTATACACACAGGATCAGAGAAATTTATTCTTACTCTCATGTAAGGTTATTTATTTATATACTTTTTTTTCTGGCTCATCCTTGAGCTCTAAAGCAAAAGTGCTTAAGGAAATCCTTTTTTCTTTTTTCTTTTTCTGAACAGTTTTTACGCTCAACTAAAAGTAGGAATGTATCAGAAAGGTTTTCTATTAATTTCTAAGTAGACTGATAGATTATCCTAATTTCTGAACAGCGTTGGTTACATTATCAATCATTTTAGATATATACAATCTGAGGTTGTGGTGATAGTTTTAATCGGAGTCATAAGGAAAAAACATATTCAAAACCAACTAAATACAATAAAATATATTAACCAATTTTTAAAAATGACCTGAAATATCTGTCATCTTGCTGTTGACCTGAAGTATGATTTAGCAACATCACTACCTATAGTAAAAAGGAAAGTAGTACTTCACTGCATACAAGAGGAAGTCTTACATTTATGCCACAAAATGGTGTGTCTTTTACTTCCAGGACTAGAACAGAAATGCACTCTAGAAGAAAACACAAAAACAGTGCTCATTGCTTTTTATATAAATTAAAAACCAGTGTGTGTGGAAATAGCTATTATAAATATTAAATGGCATTTCTGTATTTTTATACATGTACATATTTTTAAAGCAGATTGTACAAATACAAGAAAATGCTGTCAAACTTCAAGTTACTTTTCATTAACTATCTGCTGTCTCACCCACAGAAACCCTTCTATGTAATTTAAGGTTATATAATCTTATTGCTAATCAGCCAGCAACCACTCCCACCATTCTCTCCAAAATTATAAGGTAATATTTATGAACAAAAATCACAATGACATCATTGCAGTCAAACAATTACACAAACAACAGTCAAATTAAGTCAAACATTTACATGACATGGAAGAGATAAAACAACCTTTCCAAGTTATGGTAGTTACCTAAAATGTATGTCTTGGGAGAGGAGACAGGAGAGGCTTTGTTCCTCAATGTACACCGAGAAATTTGTTTTTGAACTCTGTGAATGTATTACCAACTCAAATATTTACAACAGCAGTATGATTAACATGTTGCTATTACATTACTTAGTAGATATTTGTTCACTTTTAATACTTGCTATGAACTTCATTTAACAGACACGTGCAAAGAAAACCTTAATGAAAAGGATGATTCTAACAACCACTATGGAAAACAGTGTGGAGTTTCCTCAAAAAATTAAAAATAGAACTGCCATTTAACCCAATATTCCCACTTCTAGGAATATATCCTAAGCCTGAAACACCAATCAGAAAGAATGTATACACCCCTATGTTCATAGCAGTGCCAATTTACAATAGCTAAGATCTGGAAACAGCCCAGTGCCCATCAATAGATGAGTGAATAAAAAAGCTGTGGTACATTTACACCATAAAATACTATGCAGCTTTAAAAAAAAGGCTCTATTATCCTTTGAGACAACATAGAGGGACCTAGAAATTATGCTAAGCAAAATAAGAGTCAGAGAAAGACAAATATGTGATCTCACTTATATGTGGAGTCTAATGAACAAAATAAACTGACGAACAAAATAGATCAAGACATGGAAGCATGCAACAGACGAATCTGAGGTAAGGGGGGGACATGAAGAGATTAACCAAAGAACTTATATGCATAACCCATGGACACAGACAATAGTGTGATGAAGGCCTGGGGTGGGGGCAGGAGTAGGGAGTTAATGGGGGGAAAAACGGGGACATGTGTAACACTTTCAACAATGTAAATTTAAATAGTGGAAACCAAATGTCCACCAACTGATGAATTAATAAAGAAAATATGGTACATCCATCTATAAAAAAAAGATTCTGGGATGGGAGTGGCTGGGGAGAGGTCAATGAGGGAAAAAGGAGTCATATATAATACTTTAAACAATAAAGAATTTAAAAAAATATTCTAATTACTTCAAACAAAATTTTAAAGTTGCAGATCTTTACCTTTTCACTATAAGACTCAATGTAACCAATCTCACTCATTCTCAGATAATTTTCTTTCCAAGTTTTAGAAAGTATCATTCTAAGATTAAAATTAATGGTTCAAGAGAATGAGAACATGTCACAGACTTGGAGAAAATATTTGCAGAACACACATCTGATACAAATATTATCCAAAAATATAGAAAGAAATCAAGAAAATAAACTTAATTTAAAAAAAGGGCCAAAGACCTTGCCTGACAACTCACCAAGCAATATATACAGGTGGTAAATAGGAATATGAAAAGATTCTCCATATTATGTCATTGGAGAAACATAAATTAAAACGACACCACTTAACATCACTTGGTGTTTACCCAAAGGATTTAAAAACTTACTTCCACACAAAACTTACACACCAATGTTAACAGCAACTTTATTCATAATTGCCAAAATCTGAAAGCAACCAAGATGTCCATCAGTAGGATAAACTATGGCACAACCAGACAATAGATTATTCAGCACTAAAGAGAAATAAGCCATCAAACCATAAAAACATGAAAGAAACCTGTGCATTTTACTAAGTAAAAAAAAGAAAAAAAAACCCAATCTGAAAAGGTTACATACTATATGATTCCAACCATATGACATTTTGGAAAAGGCAGAATATGGACAATAAAAATAATTGCCAGGGATTGGGGTAGGGTGTAGGCAGCAGTGGATTCTACGGGGAGTGAAAATACTGATACAATAGGTACATATCACTCATTATACACTGGTCCACAGAATGTACATCAACAGTGAACTTGTAAACAATGGACTGTGAGTGATTATGAGTCAATGTAGGTTGATTGGTCTTAGCAAATGTACCACTCCTGTGGGAGATGTTAAATGGGGGAGGCTATACATGTGTGGAAGGGAGAAGGTATATGGTTAATCTCTTCACTTTCCTATCAAATTTACTGTGAACCTAGAACTGCTCTAAAAAAACTCGTCACGAATTTAATAGGGAATATTTACTATATGCTAGGCAGTTACCATCCTTATTTACAGATGAAGAAACCTAGTTCCAGGATTCATCACCCTCTTAACCACACACTACTTGAGTTCTTTCCTTTTCAAATTGATTCACTATGGGAAGCCCACCTCAAATCCGAAAACCAAGGGCTCATTTTTACAGATTAAAGCCCACTGCAGAATAGATTTGACGAAAGGCATAGCCCAAGATCATACAGCTAATTCATGTCATCATGGTTTGTCCTAGCATTTTTGCGTAACATTTTTGAAGGTTATGCAGCTATCTTTGAGAAATATGGTAACACTTAAAATGCTTAGTATCTCAGTGTACATCCCAAAGTTAAATCCCCTTTTTAGGCTTAAGAAACATTCAGATTTGAATACAAGTTTACATAGAATTGAATCTTCCTAGCTGCCTTACACACTTGGGTTTCCTTTCCCCAATTGATGCTTCTGACAAATTAAATCCTGTAAGATCAAATCTGTCCTCAATGTTTCTTATAAAAAATGATTTTGCAAACATTTATTCAATGACCTTTATAGACCGATGAAGTCCAAAAGGCAATCACCTTCCCATGTCTTCTTTATCCCCCACATACTACATCGATATCAAAATCTTAAGTAAATGTTGACAAGAGGTAGCAGTGAGAGGAGGAAGTCATATTTTTAAACCTTGTCACTCAACTGTGATTCTTCAGTATCCTTCATATTTCAGGAGATACTATCCTTATATGTCATAGACTTCTATTTTCAAAAGTATTAACACCCAAAGAACTGTGACAAATAACAGTGAACCAGGATAAGAATTTCTATTTCAAACTCCATTACTGAAAAGCCATGGTTGTCCTTGGCTTCAGTTACCCCCTGGGCAAAGTTAGAATACGTAACTGTTCTTATTATCTCTTATGACACCTTCAAAGAGCAAACTCATGGATCCATCTCTACATCAGAACCATACCCAAAACAAGTAAAACAAAACTATACCTGTTTTTGTACAAATTGTCATGCCTAAAGTGTTATCTATAAAATAAAGAAAAAAGGGGGGGGAGGGTAACAGACCATAATTGTTCAAATTTCATTCCTTTTACGTAAGTGCTAAGACTTTTAAGATCCTAAAATAGCCTAATCATTTCTTCAAAAACAGTTGTTGCCTATTATGTACCATACTTTATATTTTACAAAACTCAACACTCATGGTTCTCACCTGAACATGTTGAGAAGGCAATGAAAAAAAAAAAAAAAACTTACAACAGCCATGCAAAGTCTACATATGCAACTAAAAAGTTGAATTTGAAACATTTTCTAATCACCCCCCCGTAGGATTTCTAACTATGGCTTAAAAACCCAATGAACAAGTGGAAGTTTCCCTCTGTACATGGCTTTTATTATTTACATAATACAATATAGCATCAATGCTGGGTAGCATGATTATGTGCAATACATAAATATGAACTATCTGTACACATCTGCAAATCTAACTCAGAACTAAGGTACAAAGATTTGAAAGCAAAATTGAGTGCTTTAAGAACAAAAGTAAAACTAAGACTGAACACTGCAATAAATCAGAAGTAGTGCCTCGTGTACATACTTAACTATTTACAGATGAAAACAGGCATTACCACAACACTAATCTAACTATACTCATTTATATATAAAAAACACAAGTTTCATATATCACAGAAAACCTTCCATTATAACACAGAAGTGATATTACCAGACAAGCATCAATGAAGTATACTGCCTCTTCTAGTTGTTATTGTACAATGCTGTAAATAATGCAGCCCATGCAACACACCCAAGAACACTAGTCCTATACCCAAGTACAATTAATATGATAAAGCAGCCCTCTGCAAGTGGTGCTGGATACCACTAAGAAGTCTACTGCAGCCATGTTGGTTATGATTTTCCATGCAGAAGGGTACAGTTACATTAACTGAAGTCTTTTAAAAAAGCTCTAAACATTCTTTCTTCAACCAAAACATTCAACAAAAGATGCACATGAAAAATTAACTGTTCAGATACCTTTGCAACTTAAAATTCAGATGCATGTTACTCAACAGAGCTGCTGTATGTGAAAACCAAATGCAGAGTTTTAATTTCTTCTTGTAAACAAATTAATCCTAGTGCAGTTCTGTGCTACACATTTTTAGCAATGAGTAAGTAATGCAGACATCTTCTGGTGCAGGCCAACAATAAGCTTAAAAGACAGCTCCAGACCCTGTTGCTTGATGGTTTTACTCATAACCAGTTGCAATGTCTACCTTTCACAGAATGTCTTTGCCAGCTTTTAGGCCAATTAGCCATGCTTATATATGGCATCAAATACTGGTTTCATGGAAAGTTCTGATCCTCTTTTATCACCTTCTTCCTGCTTCCAAAGAACATGTTGTGAAAATTAACAGTGAAGTTTAACTATGGTAGAAGTAGACTGCCAGTCCTTTTCTGGTGTACCATTTTTTTAGAAAAATACAGGCACATAACACTAGCCAAAGATTATACCTTGATACATTCCCAAGAGGCAGATATGCTGCAAACATGCAGAGATTTCATGTTTTGTTTGGCACGTGGGAGCTAAATTTTGTCCCTGTTATCTGTGAAATTCAATTTGATATGCAGATTTCCATCCAATTTTATTCAAGGGAGGGCATATACATTTTGTAGGGCTGTATCTATCCAATTCTGCCTGTAACAAACACCCAAACATCCTAAAATATCAATTATAAGACAGACAAGTAGTATAAAGTAAAACTCTGGAGAACATCAAAGGAAAATGGCCATGCATCTGCTCTTTAATGTTTTCCTACGATATATTAAAATAAAAACAAAGTTTCAGTCTCTTCACAAGTAGTAATTTATATTCTCTGGATTTTTTCAGCCACAACAACTGGATTCTCTTTTCTGATTTTTGCTGCAGCTTCTGCTTTATAATCATATGGACAGTTGTGCTTGTCAGAGTAACGGTGAAGTCCACAAAACAAATTTCCACATCGGCAGTCAAACCCTGTACACACAAGAGGAAGCAGAGTCACTTGGGAACTTGTAGTAATTAAAAGGAAAAGAAAAAAGACTTACTCACTATAGAAAAGGAACCATCTTTCATGGCTCTTTGCAACAAGACAAAGTCTGTCACTTCAAATTGTGAAACAGCTTTTAAACCACCTTTGACATGGTGAGAAATTCAAATAACTATTCTTCCACAAACTCCCATAGATATCACACAGGGTAGAAATTACACAAGCTCTGGAATCAGAATGACCTGGATTTAAATCCTCCTTCTACTGTATGTTAACTAGGTAGTTTCATGTGAAAACAAGGGAAAGACAACCAATTAAAGAAAACTAAAAAGTATCTAGAATATTTTGTGCCTGGCTCAAAGTAGGCACTATTTAGTTCCACTTCCTTTTTCACGGGAGAACAAAGGAAAGAATCAAAAGGAATGTATTTTTATCAATCCAATAAAGGAAAGTAATTCATAAGGCCTCAAGTTAAAGGATTTCATGTGATTAGGGAGACAAATGGAAATCAAACTAAACTTCCTTCCACTATCCCCCTTTGTAGTCCATTCCAGAAGCTTTCTATTACTGAAAGTTGGGATCCTGAAATTTCACAATAATTATTTTGCCGTTAAAACAAGTGCTTTATTATCTTATTTTAGAAGATCTGGAAGATTTTATTTTATGTGTTAAGACCAATCAGCCCCTTATGAAGAGACCAGGAGCTCCCTGTTGAACCCTGCTGTAAAATATACAGTCTATTATATTGTTTAATACCTGTAAGGCCAACTTTCTTTCTGCACATGAAACATCTATTCTTCTTTGGTTTGGGTAACTCAGGAGCTTTTTCTTCACTTTGAGAAGTACTAGGTTGAGAAACTGATGAACTGGGCTGAGTAACAACTGAAAAACAAGGGTACAAATTAGAAATTTGTCAAGAGTTCACTGACTACTAATTAACCAATTAGCTAAGCTGAAAAAAATAAAAACACCTAGGACTTTTTACTTTTATATCAGAACTTTCAAATATAAGAATTTCTTTCCAATCAACATACTACTTGTTCCGCTAAATTTTATAAAATTATCACCCCACTCAAATTCCTTTTAAACTCCTCTAAGCAGCTAGTACTAAGAAACAAAACCCCAATTCTAAAAGTTTTTAAAGACCTAAGAGATGTTGGCCACATGCTGTTTTTCCATGTTGCAGCTGCCTACATATAAACGTCTTAATTAGGGCTGCTGAAATTCATTACTACTAAGTAAATAAAGTTAGCAACTTCTGAGGTACTTGACTATAAAAATGTCCATTTGGTTTTAGACTTACAGGAAAAAGAAAGATTGTGTAGGTAAAACCAGCAAATTTTGACAAGTGAAGCCCAAATCATTAATCACTATCTTCTGATCCTAAAATGTCACAATAATTATTTTGCCATTATAATAAGTGTTTTAGTGTCTTCTTCAGAAGATCTGGAAGATTTCTTTTTTAAGTTTCTTTTGAAAGATTAGCAAACATTGTCTTTAGGACAATATAAGTACTTGTGCAGTTTTGACTTTAGACTGTTAAGGATTTTATAGACAAAACTAAAAAAAATTTTTATTTTCTTTAAAAGTCCACTTGTCTACATGAAATCAACAGAATTTGTCAATATGAAGGTAAAACTGCAGATTACTGGAGTTAAGCCCATATTACCACCACTAGTCATTTACCAAATCTAATTATACTTTTATAAAATTCAACTACATTAGAAGCACTGTAAACTGAGTTTTAATATTAATCCAAACCCCAACAATAGCAAATTAATGTATGCAATGCTAAAATTACTGCCTAAATAGGTCAGCACCAATGATAGTAGCAGTAAGTCCAAACTCTAGAGATAAGCCAATTGGTACAACTTATTCTAAAAATTCTCCCCAAATTCATAACTCATTTGCATTAGTAATTTATTCAGTGAGATTAATAGATTAACAGAATATTCCACCTATTACTTATTCCTAACAATCTACTATGACAACCTCAATATAATTTTTCCTGATGGTATGACAATAGTTTGGGGGTGGGGAAGAGTGATAGCCATTTCCTTGGCCACACCTGAAAACTAAACAGTGGTTCCGTAAAGATAAGAAGGGGTTTAAAAAAAAAAAAGAGATATAGAAAAAGGCAGAGAAACCGTGAACTACAGAATTCCTACGAAGAGAGAATAAATGCAGAGACTAGCTACAGATCTAACCCAGAAGAGTACTGTTTCAAGGACAGACTCAAACCCCCCGCCCCCCCCCCCCCCCCCCCCGCCTTAAAAGCCACACACATACACACAAATTTGGTCTGCTTTTTCAGAAGGATGGAACTCATTTCAAAATATCAAATATGGATTCACTTGCCCAACTTATAAATTTTCACCTTAACTTTATAAATTAAGATTGATGTAGTTCACATAAGCTTGTGATGTTAGAAAAAGCTAGCCTACAAAACAGATTATGTATCCACTGACATTATTTCCATACAATAAATTTTATATTGTGTTCAATCAACACTACTAGGAAATAATGAATTGATAAAAAATGAAATAAGTGAACTATAATATACATAGATTCTTGTTCTAGGCCAGCACAGGTAATTCATACAAGTCAGTCTTCTGGCTAATACATTTAGAGTACTCATGGTTGCTGTATAAGTTAAGCACTGACTCAAAATCACTAAAGAAAACAAAAAATGCCTTTCCATACTGAGTTTTAAACTCTCACAAAATATGGGATCCTACACTTCAATTTGAAAGTTTTATGTTTAATATGTTCTATTGCTTGAGTATTTTCTACAATATTGACAATATCAAGACTGAACAGCTACTGTTTTTGACCTAAAATTTTCCAGCTTTGAAATTTAATCTACATAATTTTTTCCAAGTTTATGAACAATGACTTCTCTAATGATTTAGATACTTTTAAAATATGACAGTAATACATTATTTTAAGTTCATTAAATTCTTAATATTACTGGTGTGGGGGATGGTGGGGGGTGGGCAGAGAAGAAAGAAGAGAATAGAATGACTATTTTATACTCTCTAAAGAGAGTGGCTCTTGCTTGGCCTGTATTTTTTGGCTCTCTCCCTCTTTGGTCCTTCAATGGGAAGGAACAAATCCCCCCACCAACCCTATCTCACACTACCGAGTCCAGAACTGAACTAGTATTAAACAAAAAGCATACCTGGCTCTGACACCTCTGTTTTCGGGGTAGTTATTTTGTCCTCTCTTGAAATGCTCATTTCTGTCATTTGCTGAGTTACAGGCAAGGCAGCCACAGGCACATTTCTATTTGAGTTCAAGCAAACATTTTTAAAGATGTTAAGGGTACTTCTTCGTGAGGTAAGTTGTCAGTTCAACTTCAAATTATATATTATTTCCAACATATTCAAATGGAGCTAAATAATCTAAAATTTTAAAATACTGGATGCTCAGCAAAAATGGTTGAGAATAAAGCAAGCAATTTGATAAATAGCTCATTTCAAGGCTGCATATCTGTATAAGTCACAATGTTTTATTTTAGCCAACTAATAATTTTTAGCTGTGCCTGTAATCTGTTTAAGGGCAAAAGGGGGCAGTTTTGCCAAAATGCCTTGTGTGGCATTACACTAGTCTGCAGAGCCTCACTCCTACAACTTCTAAACCTCAATTACAAGGAAATAAAAGCACAGCATTCTCAACACAGCATCCTTGGTGGTATAGAGTGCGTTATGATATACATCTTTACTCAATCACCTACAACAAGATCATACATTAAAAGATTTTGAAATCCCTGACTGCAAAGCCAAGGGCATTTGATATATTAATATCCTTATTATATATGAACACATAATTATAACTGTATGGATAGCACAGATATCTTCATTTCCTCCTATTACCATAAAAACTCTGAAATGCTCAATCTTACCTTGATTTTTCAGATGTGCTGCCAGCAGCACCTTCACAGTTGTTTAAACTAGTGTCTGCTCTTTGCACAGATGCAGAATCTGAGGTAGGACTGTTGGAACCACTAGCTGTCCCTATTTAAAAAAAGAATTTGTAAGAAACAAAGCAATACTATATTCAGTATCAAGACTATTAATAAGTAACAAATACTTGCATTTAATTAAGTTAGTGATTTAAGCATTTTCATTGTGCTTCAGATTCCTACACTTGAGTATCCAAAAAATATATTAAAAAGTCATATCCAGTGAATACAAGTATGAAACAAAATCTCAAAAAGGAAAATGAAAAAGCTAGTCAAGATGCTTGTTGATAGTCACTCATTCCTGATGTAGTTATACCAAGTACTTGGGCTGTTGTTTTAATTTCAAGCTTTTCTCAGGTCTTCTCTCTTTGGGCTTTCAGCATTGATTCTTGGTCTTAAGCCCCAATTCTTGGCTCTATGTTTTCTGTTCACCAATTCTTCAAATGGGTTTTTCCTTGGAAACAACTTACCCATTGGGCTCATTCTGCCACTATTCTGCTGCCTCTGAAGATGCTCTTTGTAGCAAACAGAACACATTCCATTTGCCCTAGGATTCCCATAAAAGCCACATCCTGTACTACACAGCATGGGCCCTGGGGTCTGGTTAGTCTCCTGAGCCATATTTTTCTGCTATAAAGAAAACAAAAACAAAATTTTAGAAACTAGCATTTAACCAAAATAAAATCACTAAATTAGTATATGATGGCCCCTAGTTTTTCTAAACACCAAGTCTATTTCTAAGTCTATTTAATTCCAAATTAAAAAAAGTAGGGCAAGAAAAGTATGAATATTTTGCTGCCTTTATAAAACAAAAGGCATGAAAGGAATTGTTTTATAATAAAGCTTAATAAATAATGACCTATAATGACTTCACATATAATGGTAGGGCAAAAAGATTCTACATTTAAACATTAAAATGTTATTTATTTCACTTTTTCAATTTCTGAAAAGGTTACTCTGCCTGATACCACAATTACACTTAAATCAATTTAGGCAACTGATATCCAAGTTCCTTTCTGCTCTCCTGCACATTGGTTAAAAATATTTCAAATGAAACTTGCAAATGGGAAAAACCTACAATCTTAATTACTGACACTTGAGATCTACTAGTGGTTCTTTAAATTAGTTGTATACTAGATGTAGCGCTAGAGTTTTCTTAAAACATCTGAACATACTTGGGCCCAACTAGTAATCCAACAATTCTGCTACAGGGCTGACTGTAGTCAACTAGTAATTAAACAATTCTGCCGACTGAAATGAGAGCTGGTAGATGACCTAGCCTTTCCTGTTACCTTGGAATCAGCAAGTGAAGCTCTTAAGAATTCAGGGGGTCAGCTGCTTATGCTTTTATGTTCTACATTTGAGGTGAGAATCTGGGTCTGAGTACTTTTAAAGTCAGTGCCTAGAAACCTGCAATGCTCAAATTATCAGCCATAGATTCTCAGCCAAAGACTAGCTCTTGAAACTTAACAAGTGCCTGTCTTCTTCATACCAGAAAATGAAATCTTTTTAAGCTCAATTCAATAAGGCAAAGAAAGTAAAGCAATATAAACACACAACCTTTAGTAATAGTTAATAGTTAATGCTAGGTTACCAGAAAAAACTTTATACAGAAAGCACACTCTTGCTTTTGCACAAGTCTTATTAAAATTAGCACAAATATATAAAAAAATTAAAAATTAGCACAAATATAATATTTTGCCATATTTAGTAAATTTTCCTGAGTTAAGAGAAAAACACACACTATTAATATTTATGAATGTACAAAGCATACTTAACATTTTATAAAAAAAAACCCCACCACAGATCATTTGCTCTAACTTGTCACTCATTTAAATGTACCTTACTGTTGATAATAAGATCATTTATGATTTATTAAGTTACGAACATTTCAAATAGGTGCAGGAAAGTACTTCAAGTTACAGCTTGCCATCTTCTGGAATTTTATATGGCTTTTTCCAACTACCACTTCTAGAATACACTCTTTAGGGAAATATTACAAACAATGTCTTAATTATTAGCAATTTTTATTAACAAAATTATTTTTAAAAAGGGTGGAAGAGGACTAAAATTCTCTGACCTGGCTGAAACCTGACAATTATACCCCCAGTTAAATAATAGTAACCTTTACTTTTGTTAGCAAAAAGACACCATTTTCAACCTTAAAAATATTTCAAGCCAATCAAGCTTGTACGGAGAGTGACCAAGATCCTCAATTTACTTCAGACAACAGTATTAATTTAGGTGACACTGTCTCTTTAAATAGTAAGTGGAATTTAGCTGACTCATTTTGGAGCAGAGTAGTGTAAACATTTCAAAATCCCTTATGAAGTTTAATAAACACTTTCAGTTGTGTGTTTTTTTTTATTTGAGCATATGTGCAAAAAATGCTTCAACTAATAAATTATGTATTTATTTGCATGCCCTCTACCCAAAATGTATGAAGCTTTATCCTAAAAAAACAAGTTGGGCCATTCCTTGAACCCAGTTTAAGAATTATGCTAGCTCACTTTCTATACAAACTTGCAGTGTCATCCGATAGTGGCTTTAAAAGCAAATTGGCCTAAATTTGAGCCAACAAACATTAACATTTGTCAATCTGATTCTTAAAATCTTTTTTATGTAAATAAAATGGGGGGGGGGGAAATCTCATCCAATGATTTCATCCACTCACTTCGACATGCAAAGTATTCCACCTTTCCTTCTTCAGAAAGCACAAAACACATCTACCTTCAATTCACTATAGTCTTCAACTCTGAGACAACAGGGTATGTCTTCTAGATGGCTTCTCATCTTGTAGACTATTTCCCCCTAGAAAGCCAGCTTTTAAATGCCATCACATGTGCACAGCTTGCCTTAATATTTCTCAGGAGCTTAGATCACATGGGCGGCGCTTCAGCCTGTCACAAGGCTGCAATGTGACAGGCTGAGCTGGATGGAGGATCTCACATAAAGCCTAGTCAACAGGGGCCTCTGAAATCAGCTTCTATTTATATCCCAGAGCCTGCCAACTCCTACACAACCCCAAAACCTAAGGATGCAGCCTTCATACATCTAATATAATAAGAAAACAAAACAAAAAGATCCCATTTAGGCTGCTATAGTTTTTCTCTAATGTAGGGAGGGTTAGCGAACAATCTCAAATTCAATCTAGAAGATGCAAGCAGGCATCATTAATCACTCTGAAGCCAAAATGGTCAGGGTTGTTTATAAAAACCAAGCACAGTGGAGAGAGCATCAAGGCAGAAAGAATACTTATGTTTAGTGGTATTTTTGGGGGGGAGGGGGGAGTAGGGGGAGCTTGCCATAAGGTACTATGGTTTCCTCCTACTTGGCAATGTTTTAGAAAAATACAGTACCCCTACTACTTAGTACCTTTAAAGTTGATAGAAACTTGAGCATTATGCGTCAGCTCTATCACGTATAAGTGAAATTTATTTTTCTTGTTTTGGCTTCTAATCCATAGCTTCAAAAAACAAACCAACAAAACTCCAAAACCTGGCATGCAACTGAAACTCTGGCATGCAACTGAAACTCTCCAGCCTCAAATGTAATTTAAAAAAACAACCAAAAAACTCTAAGAAATCATGGAATTTAGACACGGTACAAGATGTTAAGAATGCCCACTCACCTGAAGTTGATACCTGAGTTCTAGCCTCTAATCAACTTCTAACTAAGCCAGTGACCTTGGGCAAGTCCTCACTTTCCCTATCTCAGTTTCCTTTTTATCAAATGCAGTACATTAGTGTGATTTTAAAAGGCTCCTTTCCAAGCTTAATACCGGGCCTCAGAGACAGAAAATAAGGGAAAACTACAAACAAATCCCTTTTCAGGGCCATTTAAAGAAAAAAAAATTCAAGATAAACTTGCAGTGCTTTCCCTAGTGAAGTTCTAAAATCCTACTTTTTAAAAATGAAGTTTCAGATTTTTTTTGTGTGTGTAGATTACCCGAATGCCTGGTTTAAGAACAGGGGCTCTGCGACCTATATTACTTTGCACTTCTATGTCCTTAGACCAGATTCTTAGGAGGCATTCAATCAGTAAAAAGATAACCCGGGCCTTTCCCAAAAACACAACTTCACGGAGAAGGGAGCAGAGAATTTCACGGGCACCAGCCTAAATGCACGAAACAAAGGGGAAGGTGCTCCATTTCCTTCATGAAAAGGGATCCTGGGCGAGAAATGCCAGCGACGCTGGGAAAACTGCAGCCCAAGGACAGAGAGGCCCCCTCCCCCACGTTCCAGCGGGTTTCCGAGCACGCTGGGGTCCCACAGGCCTCGCACCCTCGGCCAAGCTCGGGCCTCGCTCAGGAAAAGCCCAACGGGGCCTTCTCCAAAAACTACTGAGTCATGCACA
>NW_005360124.1:10453892-10454108 GCF_000412655.1 Myotis brandtii | reverse complement strand
GAGTATGTGGTTCTATTTTTAACCCGATTGTTCGCCCTCAGCCTCCCTCCTCCCGATTTTCTCACTCGCGCCTACTTTTCGCCATCTGAGTTCTCACGCTTTTTCGCGAGCCCTTTCCTCCTTCACGCCAACGACCCCTCCCCCACCCCCCAAGAATTACACGGATTCGCTTCGCGAAGAGGAAAAGGCACTGCTTTACAGACAGATTTGGGGTGT
>NW_005360124.1:10438510-10453646 GCF_000412655.1 Myotis brandtii | reverse complement strand
GGCCCTGACGCCGCCGGCAAGGAGCTGGGCCGGCGGCGCTCGCTCAAGGTCAAGGTGGTTGTGCAGAGTCAGGGGACGCTCCGCCATCTAGCGCGGTGCCAGCCCTCGGCCCGCGCCTCTGTTCTGAACAAACTGTTTTGGCCAGCCTGTAAAATCCCTGGAAATGGGCTGTTCCAGCAAAGCGCCGCGAACTGGGGAAGGCACCGAATGTTCTGCTCAAGGAATGGAGTGAAGGGACAAACAAGCTAGACCTGGGGCAGAGACCAGAAGGGAGGAAACGCTGCAGGAGGAAGTTCAGGAGGGGAGAGGCGGGAAGCAGGCAGTTCACCGATGGGGCACTGGGCCCAGCGAATTTGAAAGGGCGAGTTAACTGCGAGCGCTAGAACCTGTGCAAAGCACCACCACCAACAAAAGACTCCCACTCCCAGCTGACCCCTCCAAGCGACGTCAGTTCAACTCAAGAGGACAAAATGACTAAGACAGATAGGACTTGTGATGTTGTCTAGTAACCGAGAGTGTAATGAACGAACAGGAATGAGGTTTAGGGCTTCTATTAGCCACCATTGAGATGCCCTGTGGATAAGAGCATCGGCCTCGCGGGTTGGGTTCTGGTCAAGGGGCACTTACGGGTTGCATCTCGGTGCACGCGGGATGATGTCGGTGTGCGATCGATGTTTCTCCTCCTCCTATGTTTCTCTCAGTCTCTTCTCCTCCTTTCCACTCTATAAAGAAAACCAATGGAATATCCTCGGGCGAGGATTAACAGCAACAACAAAAAGATTGGAGTGACAGCCCTTCAGTGTGTCCCAAACTCTTGGATCAGAAAAGCCCCTGCGGTGCTTATTTAAAAGAAGACTAGGCCTCTTCCCTGGAGATTGTTTTTGGTTGGTCTGGGGTGGAGCTCAAGAACCTGTATTTTAAGTAATGCTCCAGGTGATAACTTTATCATTTTGTGTATTTGGGAGACCCTGTTTTGGTGCTCTGTGCCAAAAGTTCCAAAATCAAAGTTTCCTGCTGCAGTAAGCAAAAATACCTAGAATATAACTGACCATTTAGGCTGATTTCTGTGGTTAGTTAATGTGCTAGAAATGTTAAGTAGTTTCAGTCACTGGTCCCAGGGCCATTGGAATTTATTTCCTCGAATGAGTAGTTAAGTTAGTAAAAACAAAGCAGTTACCATTTACAGATCATTTTTGGTGCTAAGTATTTTTTTCCATTTAGGGTCTCATTTAATCCTAACGGTAATTCACTGAAAGTAGATACTATTATAACTATTAAGAAAAGTGACTTGCTTAAAGCCCTGAAGGACAGGGAAGCTATGAAACTAATTCTTACTGAGGAAAATAATAACAGACTCCCCCCACTCCCAGAATTTTAGTTATTAAAAAGTGAAACACGCCCTAGCTGGTTTGGCTCAGTGGATAGAGCCTGCAGACCAAAGGGTCCCGGGTTTGATTCCGATCAAGGTATCCTACCTTGGTTGCAGGCTCCTCCCGGCCTGGGGACCTGGTCAGGCATGTGAAGGAGGCAACCATTCAATGTGTTCCTCTCACGTCAGTGTTCTGTCTTTCCCTCTCTCTTCCACGCTCCCTAAAAATCAATGGAAAAATATCCTGGGGTGAGGATTAAAAAAAAAAAAAAAAAGAAGAAATACAAATTCTCAGGGACCCCCACCAGACCTATGGAATCACAAACTCGGGTTTGGTCCAGGAGTCTGTGTTTTAGCAAGTTTTTTGTGTGATTCTGATGCATGCTCAAGTTTGAGAATTGTTCACTTACCCCTACCATGCCATCAAGTGACCTCTCTCAGATGCTCACACCAGGTAAAGGGAAAAGGTTAAAAAAAGAAGAGATTCTTTTCATGTTACTGATGTAACAGATTATGGGATAGGCCCCCTCCCTCCCCCTTTGGTGTTCTAAATTGTCAGACTCTAAAGGCAAACTATAAACAAAATATACAATAGAATGCTCTTAATTTAGTATGCAAAATGACTGTCACTCTATGATCATCAGAAAAGGTTGAAACTGACCTTTGTAAAATAGATAACAGGAAAAGTGAGGTATGCTCGAATGTGAGGTTATTAATTGTTCGAAAACACCTTTCATAGAATTTCATTATGTGGACGAAAAAAGATTTATATGGAAAGTATAGCCTCACAAGGTGATCTGTTCATTAATTCCTAACTGGGCGGGTCATGACGGGTTGTCATGCCCCAGGCATATAACTTTTATAGTAAAAGGTTTATCTTTGCCTTAAATAGTCCCTGTCCATTTTTTGTGTGCATCTAGGTTATCACGACTTTGAAACAAGGGTAACCACCCTCAAGAGAGCACATAATCTTTTTTTCTCTCTCTTTTAAAATCTTTATTGATAAAAGTATCACATATGTTCTCTTTTTTTCCCCATTGACCCTTTCTAGCCTCCACCCACCCCCTGCCCCAGGCCTTTACCACACTATTGTCTGTGTCCATGGGTTATGCATATATGCATACAAGTTCTTTGGTTAGTCTCTTCTCACCCACCCACCCCGTCCTTCCCTCTGAGATTCATCAGTCTGTTCCATGCTTCTATGTCTTTGGATCTATTTTGTTCCTCTATTTATTTAGTTCTTTAGATTCCACATATGAGTGAGATTATGTGATACTTACCTTTCTCTGACTGGCTTATTTTGCTTAGCATAATACTCTCCAGGTCCCTCTGGGCTGTCTCAAAGGGTAAGAGCCTTCTTTTTTTTACTGCTGCATAATATTCCATGGTGTAAATGTACCAATAATGAATTCTGATAAAGAGAAACTGGGGGGAAAAATCCCATTTACCATTTAACAAACAAATTAAAATACTTAGGAATAATTTAAACAAGTAGGTAAAAGACTTGTACTCAGAAAACTACATGACATTTGAAAAAAGAAATACTAGTAGAGAAAGATAGAAAGAAGTGGAAGAATATACTGTGTTCATGGACTGGTAGATTTAACATAATTAAAATGTCCATACTACCCAAAGCAATCTATAGATTCAATGCAATCCCTATTAAAATATCCATGACATATTTCACAGATCTAGAACAAATACTCCAAAAATTTACATGGAACCAATGAAGACCCTGAATAGCCGCAGCAATCTTAAGAAAGAAGAACAAAGTTGGAGGAATCACAATACCAGATATCAAGTTATACTACAAAGCCGCTGTAATCAAAACAGCCTGGAACTGTCACTAGAACAGTTCAATGGAACAGAACAGAGACCCCCGAAATTGACCCAAGCCATTACACTCAATATTTGACAAAGGAGGCAAGAACATACAATAGAGTGAAAACAGTCTCTTCAATAAATGGTGTTAGGAAAAGTGGACAAATACATGTAAAAAAATGAAACTGGACCACCAATTTACACCATACACAAGAATAAACTCAGAATGGATAAAAGACTTAAATGTAAGTTGTGAAATCATAAGAATCCTAGAAGAAACCAGAGGCAGCAAAATCTCAGACGTCTCTTGTAGCAATATGTTTGCTGATACATAATCTTAACTATTCAGTTATCCAATCTCTTCCTTACTTTCGTCTACCTTCATGTAATCTTCCTTATGTTACCTCCTTAATTTCAAATGCATAAAAGAAACTGCAAAACTCATTCTCCGAAAATTTAAGATGTGTCCCAGCAATTGTAGTCAGTTTGGCTTAATATCTTATTGAAATTTTATAGGTTTGGACCTTCTTAACCCATTGTATGCCATAAGCGTCTTAGATGCAAGCAGCGGACCTTCCCCACATGCCATGCGAGTCTATAATAAAAAATGTTTTTAAGTGGCAGCCCTGACCAACTTAAAAATCATTTTTCACGAGAATTTTCAGCTGAAAATATTCAAGAACACCCGAATTGTGAGTAATATATTTATTTTTATAATATTCATTGCAAATTGATTTTTTAAATTCAATTCAAAATATGGCGTGTGGGGATGGTTTCCATTTTGGATGCGTGGCAGTTAACTGGTTAAATCTACAATTGCATAGCACATACCAAGTGTCCAACCAAATGGAGGAACGACCAGTCGCTATGATGCACACTGACCACCATGGGGTAGACGCTCAATGCAGGAGCTGCCCACAGGCCCCAGGACAACCAAGGTGGGTGCCAGCGGGATCCCCCCCCACCCCCCGATTGCCTGGCTGGTCACCCTGCAAGGGAGGTGACCAATGGGGTTGGGGGAGGGGCTGGTGAGTGGGCAGCGCCAGGCCGGCCAAGGCAGGTGCTAGCGCCCCCCCCCCCACCCCCCATAGCCCTGCCAGTTGCCCCAAAGATCGGCCCTGATTGCCGGCCAGGGCTAGGGACCCTACCCATGCACAAATTTCGTGCATTGGGCCTACTGTTAACAATATTATCATATAAATATATAACTATGAACTGGTAAATAACTTGAAAGAAAGGTACAGAATGCCATGGAGCATATAACCAATAGCAGTGGATACTGAAAAACACCCAGGTCTGAGTTCCATTACCAATCATCCCATTGCCAGTGGAGCCAGGCTTACTTCTTTAAAGTGTTTAACTATAGTAAACTGGCATGTCCTTTGAGACGGTTGGAACAGTTTGTATTCTGCTTCAGAATTAGGTAAAGTCATTGCAGATTCACTTACGTTTTTCTTTGTCATCTAGGAATGGGCCAGAAAGGGGATTGGTGATTGGAGAAGAGCAAATGTAATTAAATTTCTTAGAAAGTAGAAACTGACATCCCTGAAAAATAGCAATAAAAGTTATTAGTCCACTGTAAAATATAAAAGACCTGGAGTTATTTTAACTTGACATTTAACTTTCTATTACGGAGACAATTGCTTCTGTGGCATTATTGTAATATTCTGTCATGGGTAACTTCATTTCCTCTGTGTGCCTGCGTAGAGCTATGTGAAGCACAAAGTCTTTGCTGGGTTTTTAAAAACTGTTTAGTGCTCTGGTCAGTGTAGCTCCATTGGTTGGAACATCATCCTGTATGCCAAGGGTGGGGAATGTCCAGCCTGCAGGCCATATAAGGCCCCCAAAATCATTTGGTCTGACCCTGCCAAGGCATTAGGGGTGAGTTAATTAAATGTTTGACCAAATATGGCAGGCTAATTTTTAAGTTGATAATTTTGTGTGGTCCTACGAATGATGTTATAAATATCCAAATGGCCCTTGGCACCAAAAAGGTTTCCCATCCTTGCTGTACACCGAAAGGTTCCAGGTTCAATTCCCAGTCAGGGCACGTACCCAGTTTGTGGGTTCGATTCCCAGTGTGGGCTCTGTTGGGGTTTGTGCTTCTCACTCTGTCCCCTCTCTCTAAAATCAATTTTTTTTAAAAACCGTTGGGTGTTATTTGATGTTCATATAGTGTTCCTTTCCTTTTCTTTTTTAGTCCCTTCGCAAATCAAAGATCACGGTAATGAGACTCAATTATATTTTTATTATTTCTAAAATGATTGACTGAAAAGGATTACAATATTGTACTTAGAGCAGGTCAACTAATTAAAAACTTGAAAGCATACATACCATTATTAATATTTTTCCTTTTGAATAATTAATAATTAAATAGTTAAAATATCAGTGAATCCAATAATGGATTGGCTTTAGACCCAGATCAACAAGTGATTGACTGAATATTTTTTCCCTCAAGAACTTGATGAAGCAAGTAGCAATTTAATTGTATAGACCTTTTGATAATTTTAAAGCCATACTTATTTTCAGTGAAAACAATTTGATTAAAGAATCTTCAAATAAATGTCATGGATATCTTACCTGATTAGAGAAGACTTTCAAACAAACTCCAGATACTGTCAACATAGCCATAAACAATTTTAAAGACTATTTAAATGGCCTGGCCAGCGTGGCTCAGTGGTTGAGTGTCAACCTATGAACCAGGAAGTCACAGTTCAATTCCTGGTCAGGGCACATGCCCAGGTTGTGGGCTTGATCCCTAGTGTGGGAGGTGCAGGAGGCAGCCAATCAGTGATTCTCTTTCATCATTGATGTTTCTATCTGTCTCTCCCTCTCCCTTCCTCCCTGAAATCAATAAAAATATATTTTTTAAAAAATAGCTAACAAATTTTATTTTTTAAGAACTTATTGTGAAATCATGTGTGGCTGTTTGTTTTGACTTGTACTTGGGTGTAATTAGGTGGACTCTTTACTATGGTCAACTCTCGTTACCAGATAGTGAATTATATGTCATATACCTCATCTGTAGTAACTCTCGTTACCAGATAGTGAATTATATGTCGTATACCTCATCTGTAGTAACCTGTATACTTTGCCACTTACAGCACATTTGTTTTTCTATTTTGCAGGGATGTTGAGAATGAGGGAGAAGTAGGCAAAAGAGTTTAGGTTTTGGGGTGAAATTCTTTTCTACAGCTGTTTTATTATACTATTTTTAAAAATTACAAAATACCAATAATATATGAATATATATTCTCTTTGTTTAAATTTCAAGCAACACATAATTTGAACAGAAAATTAGTCTCTTGTTCAAGCCACCCCCAACCCATTCTCCTGTTCCCAAAGGTAATCCATAGGTACTTGTGTCTATCCTTTCAAACTTGTTTTCTTCATTCATGTACTTATACATAATAGAGGCATTTTTTTGTGATTTGTTTGTTTGCATACATGAAATTAAGCTCTATATATTGCTCTGCAACAGTATGCCTTGGGGATCTTTCCATGTCAGTTCATAAAAATCTACCTTATTCATTTTAACAAATTGCAGAGTATGGGTGTAACATAATTATGTTAATCATTATCTTACTGGTGGATTTTCTGGTTGTTTGCATTTCCTAACTATGATAAAAAATGTTGATAAGGGTAGTAACTTATTTAGAAAATGTATTCATACCAATTATTTTCATTTTAGAAACATTTTTTTATCTGGACTTTGGCCATGCTCAAATGTCAGTCCTTGTGAATAGAATTAATTTTTAAGACAGTAGATAAATCTTCCTGACTTAACTGACTCTCTTTTTTTCTTTCTCCCTCCTCTCCTCCCTCCCTCCCTCCCTTCCTCCTTCTCTCTCTTTTTAACTTTTGAAAAGATAATACAGCAGGATTCACTAGGAGAGAATCAACTACAATTTGAAGTCCTGCATCATTTCTCCCCCATCCATAAGCTAGTGATCATTCTGACAATAGGTAACTTTTGTTAGGCACTAAGTGCCAGGCTTTGTTGTAAGTACTTTACACACGTTAATACTAATTCTCATAGAAGAATTAGGAAGTAGACAGTTAGTATCCCCATTGTGTTAATGCAGACATTGTCAGGTTTTCTGATGCTGGAAAAACGAGAGGACTTCCACATGGTGTACCTGAAAGGCCTGGACAGTGAGTCCTTATTCCGTGTGTGGTAAAAGAAAGCAGCTCACCAAGGCCCAGTGGTCACAGCTCCCAGTCAAGAACTGCTCCAGACTTCATGGGGGTCCAAGTTAGGATGATCAACTCCTCTGCTTTGCCCCAGATTTTCCCACTTGCCCACTTTTAGGAAACTCAATCCCTCAGTCCTGGGTGAACCTAGATGGTTGGTCACCCCAGTCCAAGTAGTGTTTTTTTCTCTTTGTTTTCTTTTTTTAAACATTTTTATTGATGTCAGAGAGGAAGGGAGAGGGAGACAGAGAGATAGAAACATCAATGATGATAATCATTAATTGGCTGCCTCCTCCACGTGCCACACTAGGGATCAAGCCGGCAACCTGGGCATGTGCCCTGATCTGGAAACCAACTGTGACTTCCGGGTTCACAGGTCACACTCATCCTCTGAACCACACTGGTGGGGTGTAATGTTTGTTTTGAGGAAAGGTGAGGGAGAACATACCTGGAGCAGGTGGGTGATAGCTCTGTGTCGTGGTCATCAATGAATTTGGCAGGAACTTCGTTGTGAACCATTGGCAGTGGGTATCTTTTTCATAAACCTAGCTGTATAAATGGTAAGGTCAAGGTTGCTGATCTCCCCTCTCTAAAGAGTCACTATGGTACTCCCTGTGAGATAGGAAAAGATTAAAAAGGAGAAGAGGCATACCACCTGGGTTGCGTATATCAAAACGCAAAGGATTTTGAAGAGCAACCAAACCACACAAACTCCCTGACAGCAAAAGTTCCTGTGTTGTTTTTCTCCCCCTGCTTTTTAATGTCAGGCAATTTAAGTGCAATGTCCTGCCTTTACCCATAAAAGGCCTACTAAATATCCCACTCTTCCTTGTTTCCGCTGCAGCCAGCAGTCCAAGCTGCTGCATTATCTGTGTTGCACAGATTTATGTGTTTTTTTGGTATGTGACCTGGAATTAACTGCATTATCTGTGTTGCACAGATTTATGTGTTTTTTTTTTGGTATGTGACCTGGAATTAGCCTCATTACAACAAAGATGAAATGTCCCTTTAAGAAAAACTTTAAAAAGCAAAAAGATTGCATTTTTTTCCTTGAACAGTTCGACAAGCTTGTTATATTTAGAGTTCCAAGTAGAATGACTTTTGTTGTTGTAAACTCAGTCACAAATTGCAACGGGGATCAGAAAACCAGAAACTAGTCATGTTTCTTGGCAGATGGTGGGTGCCAAGAGGGGGAAAGATGAGACCATGGGCATCCTTAACAACAACAAAAACCACAAAACATAGGTCTATTTGGTAAGATTTTATAAAGTCTTGCATGAAAAATAACTCATTTGAAAATTGCTCCACCTAAGAAATTCTGATAAAAATGCCTGCTCCCAGAAATACAAATAAAAAAGTCATCCATTCACTTCGTTATACCAGTTCAGCTCTGAAATTATGCTTAACACAGCACTAAGTGGCTGAGTGAGTGGCATAGTTAATCAAAACTATAGTTGAGAGAAGTACTGTGCAGCTCATAGTTAACAGTGGGAGGCCATTGATTTTGCAACAATTTGTTTCTTTTCTGATTTAAAACAAAAAGTAATTTTTAGGCCCCAGGGGACCTAATCTATTATCAGTGTTCATCCTTTACCAATCATCCTTTTCCTTGGAACACACCACACTGTGAAATCTGTGCAACGAGGACATCAGAAACCGACTTTAGGGATGTGGTGAGAGATGTGGCCCTGAAAACACTGGGGACACTTTGTCCCCAAGGCCGGGGTCACTTGGGAGGTAGACAGAGCTCTCCGTAGAGATGGGACGTTCTGAACTCTTGATTAGACAAATACATTACAAAACTTGCTACCTAAGACTTTCTGTGGAAGAACTTAGATATACTCTTCAATGTGTTCTTTTTACCAAAACAATGGACTTTCTGACTCTTTCCAACACATAAATATTGAACATCTCCTCCATAACTCAAAGCTCATCCCCACAGAGTCAAGTTGAGGGTGACTTGGCCTCGTCCCCAGAGGAGCTGATGTCTTCCTGACGTCATCTGCTGCTTCACTCTTCATCACTGTGTTCCTGCCACTCGGCTTCCCTGCTCCTCCTCAACCGTGCCGAGCTCTCACTTGCTTCATTGCTTCCCCACTCACTGTTTCTTCCACCTAAACAGATTTTGTTCGCGATATCTCACTTTACTGACTTCTGGATTAAAGTCATCCTCACAAGGGAGGCCTCCCCTGACTCCACCCCTCCCCACCCTCTTTTATTATTTTTTGTCCTGTTTTACTTTTTTTCATCTCCATTTTCTTATCACACGAAACATATAACTTTTATTTGTTTATGTCCTTATTGTCTTCTCCCACTCTCATGTAAGTTCCATGAAAGCGGAAAATTAGTTTCTTTTGCTTACTGCTATATCCCTGGTGCCTGCAACAGTGCCTGACACCTCATAGATATTCAGTGAATAACTGGAAAGAATGAGTGAGTAAAGTGGTCAAGTAGACTGCTCTATTAGTCACAGTCAGGTTGGTGTAACTCAGTGGTTTTTATGCTCCTACATCCTGAAGATCATGAATCAAGTTCTAAGTACCTCAGAAATCTTCAAGGTTAATGGTTTTATTCTATGTCCAGCAAAATACTTAGGGCATGAGGGAGGGTAAACAGTAAGCTCTCCATTTCTTCCTATCTCTTTCCTTGTCTCCTTCAACTGCAGCAACTTTGCTTTTAGCAACTTTTTATAGTTGGCTTCCACAATAAAAGTTAGGATTTCCTTTTTGTAAAGACAAGATTTCCTAAGCTAAAATACACTAAACAAACAAAAACCAGAAAACAGAGAAAAAGAAAACCACTCTTTGAGGGAGTTCGGGTGGGAGATGTTAATTCATTGCTTTGTCACTTCCATCAGCTTTCCGCAGGAACCTGGGAGAAGGGTCTGAATTATGTGAGAGAGTCAGCCCTGGTGTCTTGTGGAGGCTTGACTTACTCAAGACAGAACCTGGAGGGGGCCATGAAAGAAAGGTGGAGTTTAATCGTTTTAACTATACTAGAAAATAACCTGTAAGGTAATAAGATTTAGGAAATTTTCCTCTCAATCACTTTATATTTCAATGTTAGAGAAGTTGAATGAAAAGCAAGTGGCTTTTTTGTTAATATATGAAAGATTTTCCCTGCAAAATCCTTATTTTGAAAGATCAAATTTGCATCATCAACAGAGAAACTATTAGAAAAACAACAGCACTTAAGGCTTACACAATAAAAAATGGTTTAGATTCTTACCAGTTGTCCACTGTTGACTGTTGAAATGAACAGCTGTGAGCTCTGTGCTCACAGTTTTCACATGGCCCACATGTCCTTGGGGGGATCCTACAGTTGTCATTTAAACAAGCATATCTTTGTCATGTTGGGAGAGGCATCTAATTGCATACTGTTGGAGTGATGTGATCCTGGGTCTGTGCTAGGCAATTGGGAGCATTCAGTACAGTTCAGAACATTGTAGGGACTAAGGTTTTCCCAGTACTTAGTAGTGTCAGTGCCTGGCTAAGGGGAATGAATACATCACTCACCTGTATGGCAACACTGTGTGCCTAGCACAGTGCAGTACCATGGGGGAATTTCAAAGAAATATGAGATCATGTCCATAATCTTGTTCCTGTTCCCTTCTTGGCAGAGTCAAATTTTCTAGAATAGAAGAAGGCTGTTTATTGGTTTTTGAGTACTTTGCTAAACACTGGCTCCAGAATTCCAACTCCTACTCAGAAGTTGTGTTCTTCAGGTGCTGCCTCACTGCCTTCAGTGTATTTTGTATACACTTTCGACACATCAGTCTTCCTACAATAGAAGTAGATTGGATGTAGATCGGAATGGGAATCAGAATTTAGGTCTGGTTTATACCTTATTCTACTCACAAACAGTAAGAACACCTGTACCATAGAATTATGACAGGGAGCAAATGGGATCATGTATGTAAAAGCAATTTGTAAAGACTAAATACCAATGCAAAAAAGTAAACTGTTATTGTTATAAATTCCTTTTTGAAACAATACCCCCCTCGTTAATGAAAACCTTCAAAGGCTACCTATTGCCTGCAGAACCAGGTTCCACATTAGCCTATTATAAGAGGCCCTCTCCATCATGGCCTATGCCACATATCCTCTATATTGAACTAGTTCTTTAGGCAAACCATGCTTTTCATCATTTCCAGAACAAAGCCTTACTTTTCCATATCTGTAACCTTTGTGAACATAATTCCCTCTTTTTGGAATGCCCTTCACTTATCTTAGCCAATTGAAACCCTACTCATTTTTTAAGGTTCAACTCAAATACCACTTCTCATTCCTTTGTATCAGGTGTGTCACTTGTTTTACTCAATATTGTATTGTGGGTATATGGGTACATGCACGGTCTCCCCTGAAACAGGAAGCTTTCTTCTGAGTGTGTGAAAGTACAAGGGCTAATTAATGTTTTTTTTTCCTAATTCTTTAAACTGCAATTGAATATTATTGTCATTCAATGCATATTTGCTGAGAGAGTAAATGAATCAACTCAAAAACTAGGAAGTTGTTTTATACATCAATTTTTAGATTCTATTATTATGTTATAGTCACCTCCAAAAGGCATGCTTATCTATTTGGTGGAACCCTGGGAAAAATCAGGTGATTTGTTTTTTTTTCCTAATTCTTTAAACTGCAATTGAATATTATTGTCATTCAATGCATATTTGCTGAGAGAGTAAATGAATCAACTCAAAAACTAGGAAGTTGTTTTATACATCAATTTTTAGATTCTATTATTATGTTATAGTCACCTCCAAAAGGCATGCTTATCTATTTGGTGGAACCCTGGGAAAATTCAGGTGATTTATTTATTTTTACCCTTATCTGAGAAAGATAGTCACAGAGATGGAAGCTTTATTTTCTCTCATGAAGTATTCTGCTGAGTTCTGCACAAAACCTGCCCTGGAGAATGTAGTCATTCTCAAAATGCACTTGGATAATGTATTTTGTTTTCAATATGTTGTAGGCGGCAGGACTGGCACCCTGTCTGACCGGTGGGTCAGACCAAACCTGGGTTTAGCAACCTCTTGGTACTTGGATTCTGGCTAGGAAAGAATTCAGAGCAAGATCCAAGCTGTAAGAGAACATTTATTGGGTAAATTACAGAGGTAGGAAAAGTAATTCCTAGAAGAAATTGGCTTAGGAAACAAGTTACAGAGGTAAAGGAAGGGCCCTTGGAGCTTGGGAGTGGGGAAGCTAATGGTCACATACCTTGGGGGGAGGAGAAGCAGGGAGGGAAAAGCATGGGTGTGCTCCCTTGACCTCCAGCCTATGGGCTTTAAGGACAGATTTTAGGGAAGGTCCCAGGGGAAGATCTCTATAGAATATTCAGCAGTTTCCCAGGTGTGTCCTGTCTGGGTTGTGCTCTCCACTGATTGATTGGCTGGCCCCAGGGCAGGGGTCATTAATGCCCCTGGTCCTGAGGCTGGTTTTGTTGCTTATCTGGGCCTGGAACATAGATGTTATCTCTAGAGGAAAAGTCTGGAGGTCCAAACCTCCCTCGCCAGTATATGCTAGGGGAGGAAAAGTCACCCTGGGGATGAGGTCCCACCCTACAATTGTCCTTTCCTAGGCACCTGGGGATTTCCACCCTGGTGACCTTCTGTACCTGGCCCTTCTGGCTTGCTCTGCTCATGTCTGTCCAACTTCCTACAACATATTTACCTTGCAAACTATAAAGAACTTCCTTTTTCTTTTTTTTTAAATACATCGATTGGTTGCCTCCCGCACACACCTTGACCAGGGCACTAGGGCCAGGGGTATAGAGCCTGCAACCAAGGTACATGCCCTTAACCGGAATTGAACCTGGGACCCTTACAGTCTGAGGGCCTATGCTCTATCCATTGAGACAAACCGGCTAGAGCGATCTTTCTTTCTTCCTTTCTTCCTTTCTTCCTTTCTTCCTTTCTTCCTTTCTTCCTTTCTTCCTTTCTTCCTTTCTTCCTTTCTTCCTTTCTTCCTTTCTTCCTTTCTTCCTTTCTTCCTTTCTTCCTTTCTTCCTTTCTTCCTTTCTTCCTTTCTTTCTCCTTCTCTCTCTCTCTCTCTCTCTCTCTCTTTCTTTCTTTCTTCTTTCCTTTAAAGGGGAGAATGATGATTTTTATTTTTTAAAAAATATATTTTATTGATTTTTTACAGAGAGAAAGGGGGAGGGATAGAGAGTTAGAAACATCGATGAGAGAGAAACATTGATCAGCTGCCTCCTGCACACTCCCTACTGGGGATGTGCCTGCGATTTTGCATTTTTTCTAATGGGGTCCACCCCCCAGCCAATCTGTTGTTCTCCAGGCTATACTAACAGACAAGCACCTTCCCTAAGTCACCCTGATTTCTACTGCACATGTGCCTATCTCTCCCTTCTCCTCTCAACAAGTAGCAGAGGGGGGAAGGAAGGAGTGTTAATCTCCTTGGAGGAGCAGTGCTGTGTGGACCTTAGCTCCCTGATGAAGCTTCCCAGGTGACCATGCTTACAATGTCTGGCCTCCCCTTTGCTCTCTTCCTATTGTTAATATTAACTAGTGAATTACAATGATAACATTATGATAAAGGAAAAAGTGTCACATAAGGCTCTATGAGTATACTTCTCCTAAGATGTTCTTGTCCCAAACTGTAACATAGGCTCAGGGAATGCTTTCATTACTGGATCTCATGCCATTGATGTAGTCACAGGTAACATGATTTGACAAAAAAGGCCATCTGTGTTTAAAATACCTTTTAAATTCATAAGGGTAGCTTCTAGTTCAAGATGTCAAGGTGAACAGACTCACTTACTCCTCTCACAGGACTAATTTAAAATGCTAGTAGAAGAATAAGAAAAGATCTAGCCCACAAAAATGGAGAGCATTATAGATGGTCATGAGCAGATGAGAAGAGGAAAAGCAGATGCTTTAGGAGGTTTATAAGAGAAGAGGAGGAGGAGGAAACAGCACTCTAGAATATGAGAGAAGGGAACTATAAGAATAGAAGTCACCAAGTTGCTCTGGAGAAACTTTGGATTCAGAACTGGAGCATCAGTCCAATAGCCAACAAGTAGGAGTTCTAAAGACAAAACACTCATGATAGAGGAAAGGAGATTGTTAAATAACATCTCCAGAGCTAAAGGCAAATCATCATTCACAGGATCCATAAGATAAATGAAAAAAGTAGGATAAATAAAAAAGGCCCATACTTAGTATTGTTATGAAACCTCAGAACACTAAAGATTTAAAGTGAGAATTTATATCCATACACATTTACTTGAGGTTATACTCCAATTAAAAGAGGATGAAAGCCAAGAAATAGAGGTGGGAATCCTATATAATAAAACCCTAAAACGCAAATTGACTGAACAGCGGAACGACCGCTTGCTATGATGCGCACTGACCACCAGGGGGCAGATGCTCAACGCAGGTGCTGTCCCTGGTCGGGGCCAGCAAGCAGGCGGTGCCAGGCTGCCAGCCAAAGTGGGTGCCAGCGGGGGCCCCCCATTACCCACCCGCCAGTTGCCCCACAGAGGGAGGGTGGCAGCGGGGGGTGGGGCTGGCAAGCGGGCGACTCCAGGCCGCCAGTCAAGGTGGGTGCCCCGCCCACTGGTTGCCCTGCAGATTGGCCCTGATCACCGTCCAGGCCTAGGGACCCTACCCTATGTATTGGGAACAGTCTCTTAGATTTAAAAATTAAAACCTGGCAAGGCTACTCTAACCCTGAAAAAACAGGATGATGCAGCAATGACCTGCTTGGACTCTGGCTTGCACATTTTGTGGTCCGCCCT
>NW_005360124.1:10409902-10438470 GCF_000412655.1 Myotis brandtii | reverse complement strand
TTAACTTCTCTCTGCTTCAGTTTTTCCACCCATAAGGGGGGGAAAATAGTACTACTGCCTCAGAAGGATCATGTTATGTACTACTTTTTATAATCAGGGCAAAAAAATGTAGCTGCCCATACAACAACAAGATGCCTTTCACCTGTATGAAAAGTATGGTCACTGGTGCATGCAGTGTCCTAGATTGTGAGAGGGCACAGGCGAGCTGAGGGACGCTCCCTGTCCCCTGCCTGTGCAAGAATTTCATGCACCGGGCCTCTGGTACATAATAAAGAATTTAATCTTGCCTCATAAGAGGTCAGGCCTTTGCTTTAGCTTCTGGGAGGTAATCTCTAAATTCCTGGAATGTCATGCCTAATAGGAGTGTCTTTGTTTGCCTGGGTAATTCGGACCAGCCTTATAAAAACAATGTGATTCAGGCTGGGGGCTTTGTGTCACACCTTGAGGGGCTGGAGATTCTCCTTAGCCATATGGGCATACAATCATATGTAAGTAATGGAGGCTCAATAAAAACTCTGAATACCAAGGCTCTGATGAGCTTCCCTGATTGGCAAAAGTCTGTGGTTATTGTTACACATCAATATTGAGAGAGTAAGTGTTCTGACTATGGAGAGGGTACAATGGAAGCTCTGAATTGGGTACTTCCTTAGACTCTGCTCTATGTACTGCTTTCCTTGGCTGACTTCAGTCTGTAGTCTTTCTCTGCAATAAATCTCGACCGTGAGTATAATAGATTTCAATACATTCTGTGGGTCCCTCTAGAGAAACAAACCTGGGCATGACCCCTCCAACTTGCAATTGATGTCACCAGTTAGAGTGATCTTGTGTGGGCTGTGTTCCATCTAACCTTGCAGTTAGTTCTCTGCTTCTCAGGGACACAGAAACAGAACTGGTTTGGAGGAATAATGAAATAGCATCCAAAGATGACAGTTGTGCAATAGGCCAAGGGAGGAAATTGGTCTAAATTAGAACAGAGATCAGCAGGCTTACAGAAAAATGTTTTCAAGGAAAAAATGGAATTATTTCAGATAATAGATGCTGTTAATGAGAAGTTGCAAGATATAGGCTGCATTGGAAAAAGCCTTGGAATCTTAACAATGTAAAAAAGAATAACCAGAAACTCTATGTAGATCAAAATCCTTTAACAGAATGTCACGTTCCAGATATGAAATGATTTGAACCTTGATTATTTTTTAGCAATTGGTAAAATGTAAGAAAGGAGACTATATTTAACCTTGGCACTGGTATATTTTCCTTTAAAATGTAGGTGAGAGAAAGTAATTATTAGCACTTTCTGCCTCCATGATGAAGAAATAATGTGATGAATTGTCATAATAATGTAAAATTTGTTTATTCACTATCAGCTCTCAAAATAAACCTCCTACAAAACATGGAAAAGCTAATCATGATTAGGAGCAGAACATAAACACTCTCCACATTGATGGTGTTAAAGTAAAGCTCTAGATGACAGATATTGGGCAATGAAAGGGGTAGGTAGGAGAAGAGCAAGGAATAGTAAGGGTACAAACACTCTCATTTAACAAAGTGAGGTGTGAAGAGAATCTATAAAAAATCAATAAAAATTTAAATAGTGATGACAAAAATGCAGTGCAGTGGAAAAGAGAATGTTCTATCTGGAAACAACCCACTCACACTGTAAACAAAAATATCAATTCTAGGTAATTTGTTGACCTTTTAACTATGAAAGGTAAGAAGATAAAATAAGAAATTAGATTCATGATTTCAATATGAGGAAATTATTTTAAAAATTTACATATATTTAAAAAGAAATATATATTTTTTTTTTTCAGAGAGGAAGGAAGAGGGAGAGAGATAGAAACATCAGTGATGAGAGAGAGTCATGATGGGCTGCTTCCTGCATGCCCCCTACTGAGGATCGAGCCTGCAACATGGACATGTGCCCTGACCAGGAATCGAACCATGACCTGGTTCATAGGTCAATGCTCAACTACTGAGCCATGCTGGCCAGGTGAAGAAATTATTTTTAAGCATATTGAAATTAAGAAGCACCAACCTTAAAGGTGAGGATTGATAAATTTGATTACAGTAAAATTAAAAATATTTTAAAAATTAAAATAGTAAAAAGGAAAACCATACAAGAGCTACAATGGAGTAGAGACAGTTTCATCAATTTATGGTGTTTGGAAAATTGGACAGATACATGCAAAAAAATGAAACTAGATCACCAACTTACACCATACACAAGAATAAACTCAAAATGGATAAAAGACCAAAATCTAAGTTGTGAAACCATAAAAATCCTAGAAGAAACCATAGGCAGCAAAATCTCAGACATCTCTCATAGCAATATATTCATCAATACATCTCCTAGGGCAAGAAAAATGAGAAAATAAATAAATGGGACTACATCAAAATAAAAAAGCTTCTGCACAGCAAAAGAAACCAACAAAATGAAAAGAGAGCCCACTGTATCGGAGAACATATTTGCCAATGATACATGTGATAAAAGGTTAATATCCAAACTATATAAGGAACTCATACCACTTAACAAAAGGAAGACAAATAATCCAATTAAAAAATGGGCAGAGGGCCTAAATAGATACTTTTCCTAAGTGGACATACAGATGAAAGTTGAGATTCTATCCTGTTAACTTCTAAAAATACAATGGATTAAGCTCTGTGACTTTTGGACATTTATTATAACATTTATGATGAAATCTGAAAATTTTATAAAGGGGAAAAAGTTCTTGTTCCAGCTCAGTAGCTTTTTTTTTACTTTCTAGCTAACAGAGAAATAAATATGACTAAATGTTCTGAGAAATGTTTTCCCAAGGCAGTTAATAAACAAATCAATATATTATTCTTGTAGATCAAAGTAATTTTCTTTTTATATTTTATTGTGGGCTTTAAACTCACTTTTTAGGGAAGCATATTGAGATGTCTGGATTTTTCTGCCTTTGTAGATTTAGGAACTATTTTGGTCTCCGTTCAAATGTAAATTATCCATCTGATTGTAATGTCTCAGTAAGGTTCAGTGTTGACAATAAAAAGACTAAGGATACCCACTGCTCTCATTTATGGCATGCACGGGAACCACCCAAATGCCTACTCTCAGTTGTGGCAGATCACCTTGCTTCTGGTTTTGTGTTGTGTTTCAGCTCACCCTGTCCTTGTTCAAACTTTCCATACACATTTCCAAAGAATGGTCATCCTAGTCCACCTATGCTAAAAGCATGCATTAGGCCTATTTCTTTAAGGAGGTTGCATTTCAGGTATAGGATTTAGAAAATAACTAGCTATAGGAATAAAGATCAACCAATGTGTTTTTCCTCACTGGAGGATATGTTTAGTGATTTTAGGGAGAGAGAGGAGAGGAGTGAGGAGAAGGGAGAGAGAGAAGATGTGAGAGAGAAACATCAACTAATTGTCTCCCATTCTTGTCTGGAGTGGATATCGAACCCATAAGTTAGGTATGTGCCCTAATTGGAATCAAACCGGCAACCTTTTGGTGTACAGGACAATGCTCTAACCATTGGAGATACCAGTCCAGGGCAAACAATCTGTTTTTAAAATAGGTTGACAAATAACCAGCTGCAGGCACTAAGTTCAACCTACAAGTGTGTACTCTAGAATCAGTCTGAGTCATCTGCTCTGTCTGTTTGGCACCCCTGTTTACACCACATCATGAGCCTGTTCATGTAGCAAGGCTGTTGGTAAATAGCTTATCCTTTCTGACAGCGTGGATGAGGAAAGGACAACCTGATCTTGGTTGATAAAATATGTATCTTAATGTGCAGTGAAGGGATATTTTTGAAAGCCTTGAGCAATTATTAAAGATGCTTCTGTGTGTGTGTGTGTGTGTGTGTGTGTGCGCGTGCGCCCTTGTTTTATGTGATAGGTAATGATTCATGTTTTAAGAGGGTGTGCTTTTATGTCTTAAAGAGTTGGCAGCCAGCTCGTCCTCTCAGAAATGGGAAATTTCTTGAGCTAATTTGGACATGCAGGCTATGTTTTTATTCCACAAAGCTGTAACTCTTTGTCCAGACAGCCCTGCCAATTATCTGTGAATATCCCTATTCAGTATAGACTTTTAAAAAATAACAAAAAGGCCAGGTTTTTTTTATTAGCCTGTTTTGCACATAAGCTTTTAGGACAATTATATATTAATATCATTTCTAAAGCAGAAAGGAGTTATTTGAAATGATGACCTGATTACCTTGATGAAGAAAATCATATAGCTGCTATCTACCTTTTGAAAATGTGGCTTTTGGTTTGAGTGCAGGCTGGAAGGTAAGAACTTTTGGATTTAATTCCAAATTCTAGGATAAGTTTTGGGCCAAATAATTTAGTCTTTCTATATCTTAGTTTACTAGTCTGTTAAAGAGGAATCAAAACATTTACCTATCTCCTTGCAGAAAAATAAAGCATTGGCAGAGGTGGGGGACAGGGGTAGGCTGTAAGGGGTCAATGGGAGAAAAAAAGGGAATATGTAATACTTTCAACAGTAAAGATAAAAAAAGATATTTAAAGCATTGGCAATTGATTTGAAGGTACAAATCAGTGCAAATGCATTTGTTCTCTTTGAAGGGCTATGCCATGTACTGTTTATTGTTTATTTTATTTTTTAATATACTTTTTAAAAATATATATTTTTATTGATTTCAGAGAGGAAGGGAGAGGGAGAGAGAGACAGAAACATCAATGATGAGAGAGAATCATTGATTGGCTGCCTCCTACATGCTCCCCATTGGGGATCGAGCCCGCAACCCAGGCATGTGCCCTTGACCAGAATTGAACCTGGGACCCTTCAGTCCGCAGGCTGACGCTCTATCCACTGAGCTGAACCAGCCAGGGGTTTAATATACTTTTATTGATTTCAGAGAGGAAGGGAGAGGGAGAGAGAGACAGAAACATCAATGATGAGAGAGAATCATTTATTGGCTGCCTCCTGCATGCCCCCCACTGGGGATCGAGCCCGCAACCCAGACCGGAATCAAATCCGGGACCCTTTAGTCTGCAGGCCAACACTCTATCCACTGAGCCAAACCGGCTAGGGCTAGTTTTATCTGTTTGCTCCTTTCTTCTGGCACCATCCAGTATATGTATTCTCTTGTGGTCATCACCTTTCTCACAAGGAAAAAACCTGTCATTGTGACAAGAATTCAGAGAGAAATTGTGTGTCATGTACAGCTTAGCTAACCAGGAAACCAGCAAAATTAAGGCAGATTTTGTGAAAATTCCATTTTGTAATTTCTGAATTATGAGGAGACAGAATTTTCTCAGAGGGCAGAAACATGAGCAAATGAGGCTAGCGTGACCTATTATAAGG
The DNA here is from genome assembly GCF_000412655.1 of Myotis brandtii. Classification (NCBI taxonomy): domain Eukaryota; kingdom Metazoa; phylum Chordata; class Mammalia; order Chiroptera; family Vespertilionidae; genus Myotis; species Myotis brandtii. The sequence continues at coordinate 10,433,159 of NW_005360124.1, read as the reverse complement.
AATCACAAATAGAGAAGGTAGAGAGATGGTAGCATCCTCTCTTCTAAGGGTCTTTCAAACAGACAAATAAAAACAAACCAAAAACGTGGCTCCCAAATAAATGCAGGAGGATTGGTTTGGTCACTTTTTAGAGGTCCTTTGAATTTACAGCATGTGGGCATGAGTATCAGGTCTGCCACCAACTAGAGTGTCAACCTAAGTGCCAAGCTGTGTATTATGTGCTGAGAACTCAAAAGTGAAAAAGAAACAATTTTTGTTTCAAGGTCTTCTTAGCTTCCATGGGAGAGAAAGACATACCAACAAATTACAATGCTGTGTGATAAGTGCTAGACTAGTAGCAAAAACATGTTCTATGATTTCAAATTTTGCCTGGGGGTGGTTGGGACTGAAGAAGTCATATCTGCACTTGACCTTGAAGACCCAGTGGGGGTTAGGCAGGGTAGGTCATTCTCTGCTGAGGGCAGAACCTGAACAAAGGCCTGGAGAAGTGGATGTTAGTGGTAGATGGGCTTATTTTAGAGAGGAGATAGTATTTGAGTAAGTATTTCAGGTTGGTAATCCTGCCAGATGGCCATTCACTGGCTGTGTGATTTGGGGCACATTACATGGCGTTTCTGAGTCTGTTTCTGCATCGCCAATGTGGGGATGTTATTATCTATCCTGCAGAGTTGTTGTGAGATTTCAATGAAACGATCAATGTAAAGGACCAGGAACAGTGCAAGGACAGAGTAGATGTTCAGTAAATATTGTTTCACCTCCTTGACTGGGCTGCCACTATTGCTATGGAACTGCAAATTGTTTAGAATATCATGATTTTATACTGGGAAGGGCCTCTCAACATAAGCCACCTGTAAAATGGAAATAATACCTACTTTCAGGGTTGTTTTGTGGATTAGAATTAATATTAAACACAGGCCCAATAAAGATGCTATGGAAACAGTAGTTATTATCATTAAAATTATAATAACACTTGCCTCTCAAAGGCCAAAATATATGTATATTTTCTTTATACTCAGATTGTGAAGCTTTGCACGTGTACAGAGCTGCACCTTCTGCTAAACCAGGGGCAGAAAGTCACTTTTGAAAGTATATTTCCCTGAAAGGTAATGTGTCATATTTATGAATACGTTTTCTGTGTGGGCTGGTTGGTATAAATAAGTCATCCAACCATGTTTGTTTTGCTATTTCTGTGTCCCTGGACCAGGCCCTGTACCAGGCACTCAGAAGATGCTTATAGAAATACCTACTACATGAATTAGTGGGTAACTCTCTACTTGGTTCTCTCAAACACATTTTTTTTTAAATGGAGAAAAACAATTTTACATTCTAAAATTGCCTTTTCAAAACCAAGTATCCAAACCACTTAAACAATTGAACATGTACAAATAAATGCACATGGTATCAGCTGGTGGAGAGGGTCATGCTGCTTCAGAATCATTTATTTACCTGGAGGATGCATTGGTTCAACCTATAATTATCATCGTAAACAGTTATTATAGCCATGATCATCATTATGACATTTCTAATAAGTATTATTGTAGAGGTCAACCTAGTGTTATATCAATAAACCAGGACTAGAATATCTTACGAGGTCACGTCATAGTTTTTCTTGCTAGACCTGTATTTAGATACCAGAAATGTAGAAAATCCAGCACTTTTGAGTTTCCCAAGAAACCCTCCTTTACTTTTTACTCTGCCCAATTGCATAACGCTCTGAGAGGTCATGTCTCCACTGTTCTTTCCTGTTTTGATGACGAGCATTGATAATAGTGGAAATGGTTACATGGAGTCTGGCTCAAGCTTGTGAAAATGACACACATTCTGACTTAAAAATGTTGGATTGCTGAGGGAAAAATCAGCATGGATGCCCTTGAACTTCCATATCACACAACAGCTGCAACCTCAGAGCACTAATTAAATCTTCCACCAACTTCAAAGCAGAACTAGACCCACGTTATGCCACACAAAGCCTCTTCTGTCTCACTTTTGAAGGGCTGTGGGAGAGAGAGACTTCACAGCTTGCCTTGAAAATGTATCTGTTCTTTAAGAAATTATTTGGTTCACATGCTAAATAGAAATTTATAATACTACAAATTTAGCTTAGCTCTTGTTTGTTCCTCAGTAGAAAAGGAAAGAAAATGTATCTAACCAACACTCTTTTTGTTGCAATGAGTTATTTGGCTTAAATTCAGCATCTCTCTTCTGGTAGAGACTTTGAAAATCTATTTCTTTATAGATTTGAAAATTAGGGAAGTTAGTTGGGAATTTACACTCTGGGGTTTTCAGAGGCTCCATGGCTTGTTCCCAAAGTTGTATTTACTTTCAGTTGAGACAATTGATAATATAGGTGTTGCTTGAAGGTTCCATTGTGATCACTACCCTGGGCCTTCACGTTCAGCTGTTCTTTTCACCATTGTCATTTATTCACTGAGCAGCTATAGTTAGGCTCAATATCTAAAGTTGCTATTTTTATAGATAAAAAAGATAAGGTAACCTACTGTTCAATCTCTTATTGAGTACTAACCATGTAAAAGCAAAGGTTCAATTATGTAGGGAAAGTAATCCAAAAGTAGAATACTAAATCACAACTTTTCAAAGATTCACTCTATTGATTTGGTACTATTTTCTATTTGCAAACAATATTTTATGTGGCACTTAATTTTTTAAAGAAATTACTGGTTTTCAAATTATGTAATTAATATGTTTGTCCAGGAGAATTGAGCAAAAAATATCCTTAAAGTTTGTTAGTTTAAAAAGGAAAACAGCCGAAACCGGTTTGGCTCAGTGGATAGAGCGTCGGCTTGCGGACTGAAAGGTCCCAGGTTCGATTCCGGTCAAGGGCATGTACCTGGGTTGCGGGCACATCCCCAGTAGGAGATGTGCAGGAGGCAGCTGGTCGATGTTTCTCTCTCATCGATGTTTCTAGCTCTCTATCTCTCTCCCTTCCTCTCTGTGAAAAATCAATAAAATATATTTAAAAAAAAATAAAAAATAAAAAATAAAAAGGAAAACAGCCCTAGCTGGTTTGGCTCAGTGGATAGAGCGTCAGCCTGTGGTCTGAAGGGTCTCAGGTTTAATTCCAGTCAAGGGCACATGACTGGGTTGCGGGCTTGATCCCCAGTAGGGGACATGCAGGAGGCAGCCAATCAATGATTCTCTCCACAGAGCCAAACCAGCTAGGGCTCATCATAGTTTCTGATAGTAAAAGTTTTGGTTCCCAGGGAAGACATAAATATATTATCATGTTAATAGGTTTCCCCTCAAAACAGTGACTTCTAGGGGCTCCACCCACTTAACAAATTGGAGAACACTGGCATGGTGGCAAGAACTCTGCTCTGAAATCAAGAGACTTGATGTTTTCTCTGAAGTGAAAATGGAGGTAGACGGAGTTATTTGTAAATCCTTCAGTATCCCCCGCCCCCCACACTCCCCAACCCCAGACAGAAAAAACAAAATCTACTTCTATAAATACCAGTTTACTGCGGAACCCAAGTATTGATCCTATTGTGGTGAGGGTGTTTTTTTTTTGGTATCTTTTTTTGCATTTTCCAAATAATGGTTGTGTCCCAACTTAAGATAAAACAGTATGTACAGCTAAACCCAGAAAACTATAAACATGGTCTTTTCAACTTGAATTACAAAAACATTTACTCCTTCATTCCCTTTATATTTGTAAACTCTATCAGTGAACCTAAAATGTTATGGAATTTGGTCAAACTAAAACAGTAGCATAGCTATTTTTAAATAGCTGTGCATTTTGTACCAAATAGTGCATTTGTACCAAAATACTACAAATTATAACTGCTATCTGCTTATAGAAATGCAGGCTTTGTTTTCTTGTGGCATGGAATGTGCAAATAAAAGTCTTAGGAAAATATAAGGTTTTCTTTTTCCCCCACCTCCACAGTGTATGTTGAAAGCTACAGTACAAATCATTCAGGACAGATTGATATGCGTGGGAACCTTACTTGTTTATCTGTTGAAAATGATCAATGAAAAGGCTTTAAAGTAACCTAAGACAAGAGAATATTTTTGAGAAATGCATAAAATGTGTCCCTTAATTTCTTTGGCCAAATGAGGAGTTGACTGTAGTTTATCTTGTGTTCTCTCTCTCTCTCTCTCTCTCTCTCTCTCTCTCTCTCTCTCTCGTTTTGGTGGTTGGGTGGACAGATCAAGGAGCCCTTAGCATTGCTGAAGTCCTCAAGTGTTGTCATATTCTGTACTAATAGAAATCTAAGTGGAATACTGTGGGTGCTCAACCTGAATTACTGTTAAGTCATTCCATACCGATGAGTGATTATTATACAGTAGGGCCTCAGACTGCATTGTGTCTCCATTTCTACCCCTGGAAAATATTTAGGTGCTTACCTGAAATGATGACAACAATAACAACAAAAACCTTCTCTTTGTAAATCTGTAAAAATTAAGCCAAGACTGGTTCATCAGACTATTATTTCTCTATAAAAGTTACTAGGCACATTCATTTATTTTTGATATGTATTCTTTGTTTGCACAAATATGTTCATTGTAGAAGAATCTCAAAAGCAGTTAAAGCTTCCGGTCCGAGCAAGATGGCGGCATAGGTAAACACCGGAGACTGCTGCCGCAAACAACCACTTCAAAAATACAACTAAAAGACGGAACGGACATCACCCAGAACCACAGGAAGGCTGGCTGAGGAGAGACTCTTCAACTAGAAGGAAAAATAACAGCACACCGAGGCTCAGAGGAGGCGCAGTGTGGAAAAAACTCAGGTGCGGAGGTGCGCGCGCAAAGCGGGCTGGTGGCTGAGAGCGCGGTTGTCGTTTTCGGTCAGGGGGGAGTCTCAGACTCTGAGCTCCAGATACGGGCGAATCGCTGGGGACTCGGACCCAAACGGGAGAAGCGGGAGTGTCTGGCATCAGTTGGAAGGCAGCTTTCCCTCCGAGGTTTGCAGCGGTTCCGGGGGTTCTGAGAAGCAGAGCCTCTGGGAACAGGACTGAGGGCACCATAACGGCTCCCTCCGCCCGCCCTGTTGAGCCCGCCCCGCCCAAGCCCTGCGCAGAGCCATTTGCCGGATAGCCTCAGGCAAAGGCTAGATTAGCACCTCCCCAGAGGACAGAAGTTTTCCGCGGCAGACACAGCTGATTCACACAGCCAGTCGGCCTGGTGGTCAAATCCCTCTAGTATTAACTACAACAATCAAGGCTCAACTAGAACAAGACTGCGCACAAAGACCACTAGGGGGTGCACCAAGAAAGCATAAAAAATGCGGAGACAAAAAAACATGACAGAAATGGAGGATATAGAGCTAAAAATCGCAATTTTGAGGGCTTGCAAAAATGTGCTAGAAGCTGTCAATAAACTTGAGGAGAGAGTCACGAAAACTAATGAGACCCTCGATGCTATGATAAAGAACCAACTAGAAATTAAGCATACACGGACTGAAATAAAGAATATTATACAGACACCCAATAGCAGACCAGAGGAGCGCAAGAATCAAGCCAAAGATTTGAAATGCGAAGAAGCAAAAAACACCCAACCGGAAAAGCAAAATGAAAAAAGAATCCGAAAATACGAAGATAGTGTAAGGAGCCTCTGGGACAGCTTCAAGCGTACAAACATCAGAATAATTGGGGTGCCAGAAGATGAGAGACAGCAAGATATTGAAAACCTATTTGAAGAAATAATGGCAGAAAACTTCCCCCACCTGGTGAAAGAAATGGACTTACAGGTCCAAGAAGCGCAGAGAACCCCAAACAAAAGGAATCCAAAGAGGACCACACCAAGACACATCATAATTAAAATGCCAAGAGCAAAAGACAAAGAGAGAATCTTAAAAGCAGCAAGAGAAAGAGACTCAATTACCTACAAGGGAATACCCATACGACTGTCAGCTGATTTCTCAACAGAAACTTGGCAGGCCAGAAGGGAATGGCAAGAAATATTCAAAGTGCTGAATACCAAGAACCTACAACCAAGAATACTTTATCCAGCAAAGCTATCATTCAGAATTGAAGGTCAGATAAAGAGCTTCACAGATAAGGAAAAGCTAAAGGAGTTCATCACCACTAAACCAGTATTATACGAAATGCTGAAAGGTATCCTTTAAGAAGAGGAAGAAGAAAAAGGTAAAGATACAAATTGTGAACAACAAACATGCATCTATCAACAAGTGAATCTAAGAATCAAGTGAATAAATAATCTGATGTACAGAATGAACTGGTGATTATAATGAATCAGGGACATAGAAAGGGAATGGACTGACTATTCTTGGCGGGGAAAGGGGAATGGGATGGGGGGGGAACTGGGAGGAGGGGAGTTATGGGGGGGAAAAAGAGGAACAAATGTAATCTGAACAATAAAGATTTAATAAAAAAAATAAAAAAAAAAGAATCTCAAAACACAAATGAACAACAATAATGAAGAAATTGTTGGCACCTGAAGAAACTACTATAATAACATTTTAGAACAGTGGTTCTCAACCTTGGCTGCACATTATAATTACCTGGGAATCTTTTTAAAATCCTGATTTCTGGGCCTCATCCTCCAAAAATTCTGTTTCTTTGTTATGGGGTGGGGCCACAACATTAGTAACAAAGAACAGAATTTCTGGAGGGTGAGGCCCAGAAATCGGGATTTTAAAAAGATTCCCAGGTGATTCTAATGTGCAGCCAAGGTTGAGAACCACTGTTTTAGAAGCTAACCTTTCAGTCTTCTGAGTTTACTAGAGGAATGTATGTAGCAGAATTCTTAGTCATAAAGTCAGCTAGTGAATAACCTCTCCTCCTTTCCTAAGTGGAGGGTCTATTAGCTTTATGTTTAAGGAACTGAGAAGAAAAGTTGCCAGGTCTGAGCTACCACCAGGCAATCCCTAAATCCATCTGTTGTGCTTGGAGAATCGGTATAGTTTTGGGTTGTAAATTTAATGTCCAAGAAGAAGGGTAAGATAAGCTTTTTCTTCTTGGAGAATTGAAAAGGAAGTAACTGAGCCCTAAGGCAAACATAGGGAGAAGAGAAATGACTGAGAACTTAAGGAAGTGAGAAGAACTCTGGTCTGGTCACCAGTAAGACTGAATTTAGAGCCTATCCACTGTGTGACCTTGGGTCAATTGCCAACCTCTCTGGGCACTGGTATTCCCATTTCTGAAATGAAGGGGAGATAAGGGAGAGTGACAGGTAAGAAGGAGACTGCAGAAATGTCTAAGACATGGTTCCTACTTAGTTGGAAAGATTAGCCTGTGCAAGAACTACAATTCTAAATTGAGTTGTTGTTGTTGGTGGTGAAAAGATGAGGAAGGAAAGGACCTTAACAGAGGGCTCAGCTAAAAGTCTGATCTCATTTAATACCTTCATTCAGGACCTAGACCCGTGCTGTCCAATATAGTGGCATCTACCCACATGTGGCTACTTGAGCACACAAGATGTAACTAGCCTGAAATCTGTAGGTATAAAACACATTCTGGATTTTTTAAACTTTAGTACAAGTAAGTGTAAAATATCCCTTTGATAATTTTAAAATATTGATTCAATTTTGAAATGATAGCATGTTGGATATATTGGGTTAGATAAAATATATTATAGGAATTTATTTTACGTGTTTCTTTAAAAAATTTTTAATGTGGCCACTAGAAAGTTTTAAATAGCATATATGGCTTGCATTCTCTTTCTGTTGGAGAGTGCTGGTCTAGGACATCGTGTCAGTGGGGTACACTTTGGGAAAATGTGCAATCATTAACCTGTACGTGGATATGGAAGATGTTATAACTGTTCAGCCTGGTCTAGTAGAATGAGTGTCATCAGAAACCCAGATCCTTCAGAGAAAAGAGAAAAGCAGAAAAATGGGATGACTAGAACACTTGAAGGCAAATAATGATAAAGGTTTACAACAACATATGGCTATGAACTTCTGTATGACAAAAAGCAGTTCAGAGTTAGTCTGACTGCAGGGCCACATGCCTGAGCCACCCCCTTTGGCAGTGGTTGATTGCTTTAACTGTGCCTTTCTGCAGGCAACTTTGTAATAAATAGCTTTAGGCAAGAAGGCAGGAGTGGGAGGGAGGGAAGAAACAGGGACCAGTTTATAAAGCATGTTTATAGACTTTATAGATTGGCCTCATGAAAGAATGAGATAATACGTGTCAGTAAATGATTACAACTGCCCTGAAAAACTGGAGGCATTTGCTAAATAGCAATTGGTCTTCCTGGAAAATTTCCTTTACCTCATACAGATGAATCATTTACTTCCAGAAAACAGCACACTTACTGGAGGCGCAGTTCAGTCCTAGTAATTAAATTCAGTTAGCCCAGTAGGGTCAGATTTCATGGTAATGTGGCAGGAGGGAGACTACAACTAAAAGGACCCTGAGAATGCCCTCAACACCATATCCAATGGCTTTTCACAGTCTTCATCCGTCTAAACTTCAGAGCACCACTTGACAGAAAAAAACCTTCCCTTCAGCATTTTCTCCTCCACTGCCTCCTGTGATGTGATGTCCGAGCCCTCTCACCGCCTGACCCATCTTGTCAGGGATTTAGTGCAGCATCAACTGAAGAGCCGAGGTTTGTGGGTTGTGATGAAAGGTTGGTGTAATAGTTTATGTAAAGGGTATAGTAGATTCTCAATACATGATAGCTATTAGTGTTTTTTATTACTTTTTACTGAATTCTTTTTTCATTCAAGCCCTTTAAGTTCTCCCCTCTCTATACATTACAGAATTGTATCTACTTCTTTAGTTTCAAATGTCACCTCATAAGTAATAGAAGGCTGCATATGCCACATCTGAAACCCTCTTTGGATGCAGAGTATAAGCATTTTCAATGTTTCCTAGGCATCTGGTTAACACCCAAGTACTTTTTTTCTCCCAAATCTCCTTGCCTCTCAAGTGCCCTCCTGTCAAAACACCACTTCACTTTTGCCAGGTACAGCCCCGCAGATGTGGGCCTGGATCTTCCACTGCCTGTCGTTACATCCTTGCACACCCCACATCTCTGTAAATACACACAGGCCAGCATGCTAACATTTTCCTGTGTGAACTTAGTTTGTGTTCATGTGGGGGTTCCAGGAGACCATGGAAGATTTTTGTTTGTTTTTTTTGTTGTGTGTGGTTTTTTTTTTTTTTTTTTATTGATTTCAGAGAGGAAAGGAGAGGGAGAGAGAGATAGAAACATCAATGATGAGAGAGAATCATTGATGGGCTGCCTCCTGCATGCCCCTCACTGGGGATTGAGACCGCAACCCGGGTATGTGCCCATGACTGGAATCAAACCTGGGACCCTTCAGTCTGCAGGCCGATGCTCTATCCACTGAGCCAAACCAGCTAGGGCTGTTGTGTTTTAAATTGGTTTTTAGAGAGAGAGGAAGAGAGAGGGGGAGAGAGAGAAAGAAAGAGAGAGAGATCAATGTGAGAAGGAAATATCCATTGGCTGCCCCCTGCATATCTCCTACAGGGGGATCAAGGCCAAAACCCAGGCATGTGCCTTGACTGGGAATCAAACCGACAACCTTTTGGTGCACAGGACAACACCCAACCAACTGAGCCACACCAGTCAGGGCAACCATAGAAGTTTTATGATTGGGTGGAGATACCTTTTTTTAAAACCACTTTATTGAGGTATGATTGACATACAAAAAGCTGTGCATATTTAATGCATACAACTTTTTATGATTGATGGGAAAGCAAAAGAGATTGTGTTGACAAGCTTTAGCTGTGGGACACTGGACAGGTCATGTCACCTCCCTGCCTCAGTTCCTTCATTTGTAGGATGAGTGATCTGGACTTTATCTTTAAACATCCCAGTGCCAGGATGCTGAGCTTCTAGAAAGCAGTAGACATGTAGAGCAAGATAAGGAGCACAGTATTATTCTAAGCTTTGCCAGAAGCAGGATAGTGAGAATGGATTGGTATTCTCAAAAAGTTCACCTTAAGGGTAAGTTTCAATAGTTATAATAAATCCACACTGTATAAGTAAAACCTTGCCATACCTGAGAAGTTTCATGTGCTTGTTACAGTTTTTGTTACTAAAATTATCATTTATTGATTATAAATTATATGATTTATTAATCATACAAATAGTTTTATTATTTATTATTGACAGTATTACAGAGGTTCCCCCATTTCCCACAATCATAAAAACCTTGTTGAGTTTTAATTTTATAGATTAAAATAAATGGTTTATTTACTTATTAAACATAATGTAAATACCAATACGTATCCAATGTAAAAAGTTCAAGCAATAGAGAAAATGAAAAGAAGACAGTAAAAATCACTCTTTAACATGGCCATCTAAATGTAATCGTTTTTGAAATTTTGGTTAGTATCCTAAGGTATGTGACCTTATGTAAAAGAGATCAAACTATAAATGCTGTTTTGTAACCTGCTTTTTAAGAAACTCTTTAATATATTATAGACATATTTTTTCAATTATGACTGTTGGCCTTCTGTAATGACAATAGTTCATTGTATGACTGTACCTGATATATTTATTTACTCCTTTCCCAATGGACATGTAAGCTATTTCTAATTTCTCACTATTAGGCTGTGATGAATGTCAAGCCATACCAAAGCTTACAAACATATTTAAACACACTCATAGAAAGAACAGATGCATTTTCTTAGGTAATTAAGAGGCAGCCAATAAATACACTTTGATAATCAGATTGTCCCTGCAATGACCCAGTTTCTGATTTGCAAAAGATTAGTGCATTGTGACCATTATTTTCCTGAAGGGTGGAAACTTACACTTAATCACTGTATCTAAAAATTAATTTCATGCTATTAGAGATGGAAAGATAATATAAAGCATCCCTTCCCCAGCTGAAACTATCGTTATCTCTAATTAAAGCATCCCTGATGCACATGATAAAACATGTACTGGCTTCTCATCTCATTTGAATATAAAGTTTTATTGTCATGCATGTTAAAAGCTCTTCTTTGTTTCACTAAGTCAATAATACCTTTGACTTGGGCTGACACCGTTTCCTCTTGTTAATCATTGACTATAGATTTCAGGTTATGGGTTTGATGAATACAAACAAAAGACAAACATTTCTATAAATGAAAAAGTTTAATTTAAAACAATTCCAAATCCCAAACAGATTAAAATAATGTTATGAGGTAATTCTAAAAGAATATTTTAGGAATGAATTTGTATGTTTGCTCTTTTATCCTAGTACGTTGTTCAGTGTCTGGTACCTAGTGGGTACTCAATAAATATTTGTTGAATAAATGAATGAATGAATGAATGAATCCACTTTTGATTTGTGACTTAAATATTGGCAATATCTGAACCAGTGGAGCCAGTTCAACAATCTATATGCATTACCATAGAACTGATTTTCTATTTTTAGATATAAGGTGAATGGCTTCCACTAAACATAACTCACCAGCTTTATCATTCTCAAGATCTGTTGTTATGAAGACATTGGCAAATTGTGTACTGTGGGCCAAATCTAGCCTGATGCCTGTTGTATTTTATTTTATTTTATTTTATTTTTGTTAATCCTCACCTGAGAATATTTTTTCCCATTGATTTTTAGAAAGAGTGGAAAGAGGGAGAGATGATGGAGAGGTAGAGAGAGAGAAAGAGGAGAGAGAGAGAGAAACTCTCTGTGAGACTCATGGATTGGTTGCCTCCTTCATGTACCCCAATTGAGACCCGGGAAAAACTTGCAATGGAGGTATGTACATGCCCTAGACTGGGAATTGAACCCAAGACCCTTTAAGGCATTTGCCGACACTCTAACCACTGTAGCACACCAGCCAGGGCTAGCCTGATATCTGCTTTAGTACAGCCCATGAACTAAGAATGGTTTAAAAAATATTTTCAAATGGTTGAAAAAATAGCAAAAGAAGAATGATATTTGTGACAGATGAATTTTTTTAAAATTTCACTATTTATAAATAAAAATTTATTGGAATATTGCCATGCTCATTCTTTCATATATCACTTGTGATTATTATTGTGCTACAACCTAGAGGTAAGTAGTGGCCTACAAAACCTAAAATATTTACTCTCTGGCCTTTCATAAACAATGTTTATCAACTCCTTGTTTAGGATTGTTTCAGTCAGTTTGGGTTGCTATAATATAATGCCATAGCCTAGGTAGCTTACAAACAACAGAAATGTTTGGAGGCTGGGAAGTCCAAGATTATGCCGCAGGCAGTTTCGGTGTCTAGTAAGGACCTGCTTCCCAGTTCATAGACAACTATCTTCTAGCTGTGTCCTCACACAGTGGAAGGGGTGAGCACCCTCTTTTAACAGGGCACTAATCCCACTCATGAGAGCTCTACTCTCATGACCTATTCACCTCTCAAATGCCCCATCTTCTAATACCATCACATTGGAGGTTAGGATTTCAACATACGAATTTGGGGAGACACAAGCATTCATTTCTTGGGTGCAGAGAAGTGTGTTGTTCACTCAGCAGCAAGAATGCATTTGCATTGCTAGCCTTATGGAATGCTAGAGAGTTTACTACAATAACAGGTAACTTGGCAAAAGAAAGTCAAGACATTATGCCTATTTTGTTAACAACTTGAAAATAATAGTGGTAGCATATTTTCTTTACTCTTTCATCATCTCTAATTTAGAAGACCAATCTTATACAATGCAAAATGTTATTCAAAAATCTATCTATAAAGTTTTTTTAAAAAATATATTTTATTGATTTTTTACAGAGAGGAAGGGAGAGGGATAGAGAGTTAGAAACATCGATGAGAGAGAAACACCGATCAGCCGCTTCCTGCACGCCCCCCACTGGGGATGTGCCCGCAACCAAGGTGCATGCCCTTGACCGGAATCGAACCTGGGACCCTTGAATCCACAGGCCAACGCTCTATCCACTGAGCCAAACCGGTTCTGGCATCTATAAAGTTTTTAACACCAGGATTGCTTAGAACCTCCTAACACCAGGCCCAATGGTTCACTTGTGACTTTACTGGTCTCCCCATGCTTCCCCTTAGGGCACCATCTGCTCTCTGGTCTTTTTTTTTTTTTTTAAATATATTTTATTGATTTTTTACAGAGAGGAAGGAAGAGGGATAGAGAGTCAGAAACATCGATGAGAGAGAAACATCGACCAGCTGCCTTCTGCACACCCCCCACTGGGGATGTGCCTGCAACCAAGGTACATGCCCTTGACCGGAATCGAACCTGGGACCTTTCAGTCTGCAGGCCGATGCTCTATCCACTGAGCCAAACCAGTTATGGCTGCTCTCTGGTCTTTTAATTCTTCAACATATTTTAGGTTTGAAATTTTATTTTCATTATATTTTTCTTCTATAGCCAAGACACTCATTTTTACCAGGTTTCTGAGTAAATATTAGTAAATGAACAGATTAATTTATTGTTATGTACTGTTAAACAAGATAATTACAACTACGTTTATGAGAGAGAGAGAAAGAGAAATGTTTTTACTGGCATATATCCTAACTTTATCTCACTCATTTTAAAAAATTGATTTTAGGGAGAGTAAGGGAGAGAGAGAGAGAAACATCAGTGTGTGAGAGAGAAATGTTAAACGTTGCCTCCCACATGCACCCTGACTGGGGATTGAACCCACGACCTATTGGTGTATATGTCCTGACTGGGAATCAAACATGTTACCTTTTGGTGTACGGGATGATGCTCCAACCAACTGAGCCACACTGGCCAGGGCTCACTCATTTTTAATAATGATAATTATTTCAGGTTCTCCTCAGCAACTTTCACATGGACCATTCTCCAGAAGAACAGGCCAACAAAATTATCTATCTATCACCTACCTATTTATTTTAAGAAATTGGCTTGTGGGATTGTGGGGGCTGGCAAGTGTGCACATACACCAAGAAGTGACTCAAAAAGAATCTACTGGTCATAATTTCCTTTATTCCTTGTCATTTGCAAGTATCCCTTGGAAGTTTCTTTATTCAACCTGCCCAATGATCACACTGTTTTTTCCATGTGTGGCTTACAGACATAGGATGAGAGTGGGCATCTAGATATACCTCCAGGGAGGTTTTTATCAATTTGTTGGTAGAGTCCATAGTGAGGGAGGAGAGTCACAGTACATTGAAGTGTTGGCAATGAGTCAGTGAGTGCTATGGGAAAGGCCAAGAATGCTTGTTCATGGCATTGACCATGCAACCCTGCATGCCAGTGGGGCTGCGAGAGTGGGCTGTTCACTCTTTACCTGTCTACACTTTTCCCGCCCCTATGTGTTCACCCTGCTGTGGCCAGAGTTGGTAGATAAATCATCATGGTGTCCTTTCCAATATGACTCTAGAACCTCATTATAATAATAATATCAACTAATATTTGTTTAGCACTTAGTTTTTGCAAGGCACTGTTTGAAGCACTTCACATGTAATACCTCATTTTCTTCTCATAACAACTAGTAGAAAGCTACACATTCAGGTGAGGAAGCAGGACTCAAAAAGCTTAAGTGATTCCCTCAAGGTCACTCAGTTTATAAGTGATAGGGGTGGGATTCAAACTCAGAATTTTAAAAAAAATATATTTTATTGATTTCAGAGAGGAAGGGAGAGAGAGAGAGAGAGAGAGGAGAGAGAAAAAAGAAAGAGAGAAACATCAATGATGAGAGAGAATCATTGGTTGGCTGCCTCTTGCATGCCTCCTACTGGGGGATTGAGCCCACAACCTGGGCATGTGCCCTTGACCTGAATTAAACTGGGGCCCTTTAGTCCACAGGCTGATGCTCTATCCACTGAACCAAACTGGCTAAGGCCAAACTCAAATGTTCTTGCCCTGGCCCCTCTTCTTGACCACCTCACCACTACTGTCTCCCAGGAGGCCTCATGGAAGCTGGGAGGAAGTGAGAAGGTGGCAATCAGAATCACAGAATCAAAAGAACCTCACAGCCCCAGCCTCTCATCCCATCTCCAGAAAGAATCCCCTGAATGTCATCTCTGACAAGCTGTCACTCTGCTTCTCCTCAGGTGCTGCTGGTGACCTGGAACTTGGTGTCATGTGAGGCAGCCTTGTCCATTTTTAGATAGCACTAATTGCCACCATGTTATTCCATATTTTGAGCACAAATAATCTCTCCCTAAATTCACCTACTTGTCCTAGTTCTGTTTTCTGGAGCTCTACCAAATAAGACTTTTCTTCCTTTTGACGGACAAACCTTTCAATATTTAAAGATCCAAGGGATTTTGGAACAGTCTCCTACCTCCTTCTCCTACTTGCAGCACAAACGCAGGATTTTACTCTCTAAATGTGACAGTCCTTTGCATTCATTTATGCGGGCAGCTTATTATTTGTGCCTGTTAATCCAGAAGGACATGATTATACATATGAATGATTAGCTTTGTTTTAGGGTTTATTTGATTGGAACAGTCACCACACCTCTGTGCAGTCTTTAGAATTTATTATTCCACTTCCTTGATTCAGCACATGGGCTTTGTGCATTGCCTTAGCTGGGCCCTGGTGTTAAATAAACTAAGTCACCATTTATCTCTTCATAACTTAAAAACAACAAGAGAAGAACATGTGTGAAAGAATACTTCTGTGAAGGTGGAGGACTAAGATGTAAAGAGAGAAAGCACATATGTGAGTTTTGGGGTGTCATAGGGAGGACCTGGAGAGAGGTGATGCTGCTGCTGGTGTGGGTCCCAGAGTGAAGAGTGAAGTATGAGAGACTTTAAGGATAAATTTGCTGATGGTAGAATACAAACTAGAATAACTTTGGCAACAACTTATGGTAGTTCTGCTTTCATTTGAGGAAGGGTAGAGATTACAGAATATATACAGATTGACAATACTTTTGTTAAATTAGGCATAATAGTTATGGAAGTTGTGAGTTTGGTAGTTGTTTATGTAATATTGCATTCTTGATAGAAATAATCAGGAGGCCCAGAGATTTTTGTGTTTCAGCAAAACACTTGAGTTTTGTAAAGAATATTCCATCTTTAGGAAAGCCTTATTACTTGAATTGACTCCCTTTTGCTTGGGGAGAGGGCTCCTCCCCTTCCTCCATTGTGTCCCACTGTTTCGTATTTGAATGTGAATTGGCCAGACCTGCAATAGCCACTTACCAGTCACATGACTATGGGGAAGCCTTTTCCTCATTTGAGACCTCAATTTCCTCATCTGTGAAGTGAGGAGTTAGATTAAGGTTCTTTCCAGCTCTGAAGGTCATAAGTTCTTTCTTATTTTTGTGTAGAGGTTCCCTGACTTAGATTAAGGTTCTTTCCAGCTCTGAAGGTCATAAGTCCTTCTTTCTTATTTTGGTGTAGAGGTCCCCTGATATATAAAGGCCTAGTACAGACACAAATGGCCCATTTCTCTTTGTGACATCCATGCTGTTGTAGATTGAATTATTGGTTGCAATTCTTCATTCCCTTTTCCAGGGGAATTATACATTCACACGCTTGTCAATGTCTTAGGAAGGGCAAAGTATACTTTTCTGCTTTTTGGCTTTACTAGTAAGCTTGATCATGTGACTTGCTTTGACCAATGGAGTGTTAGCAGATGTGACATAAGCAAAGGCTTGAAATATGCTTGTACATATCTTCTGGTCCAAGAAGGATGAGAGGAGTTGAATCTAAACACAGACCAGACCTAGACACAACCCACAGCTTACACACCAATCTACATCAGTTCAATCCCAGCAGGTGCAGAATGAAAAATAAATGCTTGCACTAGCTGGTTTAGCTCAGTGGATAGAACATTGGCCTGCAGACCAAAAAGGGTCCTGGGTTCATTCCAGTCAAGGACACGTACCTCAGTTTCAGGCTCCTCCCTGGCTCGGGCCCTGGTTGTGGCGTGTGTAGGAGGCAACAAATCATTGTATTTCTCTCACATCAATATTTCCTCTATGTCTTTCCCTCTCTCTTCCATTCTCTCTGAAAATCAATGGAAAATATCCTTGGGTGAGGATTAAAAAAAAAATAAATAAAATGCTTTATGTTATATTTTTGTTCCTGAGATTGTATAGTTGTTGTTTTTGCAGCATTAATTAATCATGAAAGTAAAACACACTTAATGTATAAATCTTTGTTCTTAATGGACATCATGCGCTCATTTATTTAAAATTTTGCTAGTTGTTTATATTGTCTTTTATTTATATCTATATTCTATGTTTTGTTACAAGGAGAGAGAGAGAAAAAAACATTGATGTGAAAGAGAAGCATCGATTGGTTGTGGGGTGAATGGGATGAGCAACCAACCAACTGAGCCACAACAGCCAGGGCTGTTATGTATATTTTAATCAAGGCTGTAATGCCCTTTGTGGCCAACTATTTAGTTTGGTTTGGATTTTTGTTTCACAGAGATGTGAGTCATTAAGGTAAAGATGTTTTTGCCATTCAAGCTATTTATTATATTTATGAGTGGAACCCCAAACCTCAGCTGAAATGACTCTCATTATTCTGTTCAGCTATCTGGATGCAGAATTTGGGTTTAAATGCACACTGGGAGTCAGAGCCATTGAACTGTGTGGACTCTTTGCTCCTAATACAGACTCAGTTCTCATCCACAAACTTCATCTGCAGTGCTTAAATAGCTGCCATTTATTTACTGCTGCCCAACATGGGGGAAGGATTGCAGCACAGAAAAAGTGGAGTCAGCAGTCTTTGGGGGTTTAAGAGTCTTGAGAATTAATGAACTCTTTTCTACCATGCTGTGTTCCAAAATTAATCTGGTTTCTGCCTGCCATGAAGTGATACGGTTTGTTGTTATATGGTTATTTAAGGCACAGCATTTACTCTCCATAATTGGCATTTCTCTGCTCTTCTCTTACAAGATCAAACAAAGCGATATCCTGTTTATAACCTCAGAAGCTATGAGCTGAGATGCCCATTAGCCCCTAAAATACTCACTTTTCTGCCCAACTGCTGCTAGGTCCGTTGGAATTTGGTAGTTTCACATTGTGTATCCAACACATCCTTAGGCTTGCTTGGGAATGTGCATAAAATTTAAAACAACCCCATATAACTTGAAGAGAGAAAATCCATCTGTGGTCATGCATAGTTCTTTCAGAAGAACTGAGTTTCTTTGCATCATGTTATCTGTTGTTTCCCCGTTAATATTCCACAAGCTTTCCAAACTCGAGCTCAGAACATGTAGTCTGTAAGCTCTTTATGGTAGAGTTAACACAAAAAAATTGGGGATGGAAGGGAATTTAAGGTGAAATTAATCAAGGAAAAAGAATTTCAGTCAAACATAGATTTTGAGCTTGTGTTTTCTTTGATAATAAGGAAGAGATTTCCACTCTGTAGGTGTTGGTGGTACAGATTTCCCAGAAGGACACTACCTTCTTGCCTATCTTGGTAACAGTTCTAGGTAGAAGGTAGGAATCACTTACTCCTTCTCAGAGGACAGGAATACTTGTCCAAAGCATTTGAGGATTCATAAATATTGAGTGTGACTCTTCTAATACTACCTGTTATTGGAATGACATAGCAAATGTTTTAGTCAAATAATGCGATAAAAATAGAAAACCTAGGGCACTGGAAATAAGATTGTAGTTTGGAACCTTTAAAACTTGTTTTACAATTTATTAACCATGTTCTCATTCATTATTGCATTTATTTCTCAAAATATTCCTATGAGCATAGTTATTATATTCATATATCAAGTATCAGACTTTAACTTAGATGTATCTTACCATTAATCCTTTATATCTATATGTCTTTTCTGGCTTCATATCAGAAGCTACTTAGAGGACAAAGCTTTAGGTTTTAAACTTTTTGATGTCCCCATGCAGTGTCTATAATAATATGATTCCATCTCAAAGGTTAAGGAATTTGTCAAAGATTCCACAATTGGTGAATTGCAGACTCAGAGATGCAAACTCTTACGTAGACTAATACTCTTTTCACCATAATAACTGCTTTTCCGTTATCTTTATAAACTCATAAACAACTATCTAGGACCACACTATGACCACCCACTGGCACCAGGCCAGCCAACGCGGTTGTGATGCGATTGGTCGGGCTGGCCATTGCCCCATGATCACCCTGCAGAGGGAAGCCCAGGCCATTGACTGGTGGGCTGCAGCGGGTGGGCGGGGCCTCCCTCTGCGGTCCCGGGTGCTGGTGGCTGGAGGGAAGTCCGGGTCCCGGGTGCCAGAGGGAAGCTGGTGCCGGCAGCCAGGGGAAGGAAGGCCTACTCTTGCATGAATTTCATGCATCGGGCCTCTAGCTTTTCCATAAATGTGTTTAGAAAGTACCCATGAACTGGTTTTGTTTTCACTCCCCAGCATGGCCTTGGTGGGACTTTACTGGGTCTAAATTTCCCTTTAAGATACCAGAGAACATCTGATACAGTTCATTTATCTTTATTTTGGAAAAAAGTTTCTGTGGTCTTTCAAATAGCAATCTCTTTTAATGTATTGAAGCCTTCTTTGAGAAAGAAAGAGAGAGATATGCTATGGAGGAATTATCCATAATTATATATAATTTATATGTCAATTATCTGTCAAATAATAAACTTAAGAATTAGGAGTCAGAAAAAGGGGACATATGTAATACTTTCAACAATAAAGATTTAAAAGAAAAAAATTAGGAGTCAATGTCAACAAAAAATTATGTGCAAATAAAGTAAAATCATATCTGAAAATATACATATCCAGCATGATTCAATTTATCGACTTTTGATTTATACATAACATCTCAAAAAAAAACTATCACATATGCAAACTTGCTGATAAAGAGTTAGATTGGAAGATATATGGAAAATTACAACATTTAAAGAGTAATGTTATCAGAATAAGAATGGAGAACTTTCAATATGGTTTCCCATTGTCTCAGTGTCTTATCCATAAAGGATGTTATACTAGTATATGGTACAGTGGTTATGAACCTGGGCTTTGAGTCAGCCTGCTTGGTTTGTGCTCTAGTTTTGCTCCTTTAAATAGCTGTGTGACTTTGGTCAACTTACTTAACTTCCCTTCCCTTGGTAAAATAAAGATTCCATTAATATCTACTCCAGGCTTGGTAAGGGAAGACTGGGCAGCAAGGAATGCAATAAATCTAACACCATAGGACACGACAGCTATATGCTGTCACCTGCATCTTCTATAAAGCCCACTGCCACTATCTTGGAACTCTCAAAACTATTATGAGTAAACTCTCAATTGCCCCTTTGTCTTTGCAGCATTCTCAAGATTCAAAGTCCCAGATGGAAGCACTTGATTGACTGAGCCTACGTCACGTGCCTGCACCATAGTGATCAGTGAGTAAGAGCAGGATTCCTAGGCCCCTTTGGCTTCTGTAGTTAAAATAAAACACACACACACACACAAAAGCGGGGGGGGACTTACTCTCTAATACTTGTCTGCATTAGATGGGCATTCAGATGTCTTCTCCAAAAAGACAAATATTTTTCTTATTGTGATGTGTGTGTGTTTTTTTTAAATTTATTAGAGCACTTTTTACATTAGCAGTATTAATACTTTGCCACGTTTGTTGCATATATCTTTCCTTTTCTTTTTCAGCCATTGTGGAAAAGTAAACTTTTAATAAAAATGATTCCAACCAGTTCTTTTCTGCAGCATGCAATACAATTGATAGAGAATTGTTTCTTATTCAAACAAACCCTGCTGTCCTGGCCACAGTTCATTTAACTAGGAGTCTATGTATAGAGGAAGGTGGTTTGTTATAATGATACATCTTTGCCTGTCCTCTACCTAACAAGGTTATTTCATACTAGAGGCCCGGTGCATGAAATTCATGCACTGGTGAGGGTGGGGGGGGGATGTCCCTCAGCCCAGCCTGTACCCTCTCCAATCTGGGACCCCTTGGGGGGTGTCTGACTGCCGGGACTGCTTGCTCCCAATTGCTTGCCTGTCTGCCTGCCTGATCAGCCCCTAACCGCTTCTGCCTGCCAGCCTGATCACCCCCTAACCACTTCCCTGCCAGCCTGATCAATGCCTAACTGCTCCCCTGCCAGCCTGGTCCCCCCAACTGCCCTCCCCTGCTGACCCAGTCACCCCTAACTACCCTCCCTTGCTGGCATGATCGCCCACAACTGGCCTCCCCTGCTGGCCATCTTGTGGCTGTGGGTGCCGCCATCTTTGAGGGCGGGGCAGTCAATTAGCATATTCCCTCCTTATTGGCTATGGGTGCCACCATCTTTGAGGCTGGGGCAGTCAATTAGCATATTCCCTCTTTATTGGCTGTGGGTGCTGCCATCTTTGCAATGGCATGAGGGTCAATTAGCATATTCCCTTTTTATTAGATAGGATAAGGGATAGAACATTCACCCGAATTCCTTCTTGGGAAGTTAAAAATGTTGGTTGAACAAAAGAAGACTGGCCATTCAAGCTTTATAATAAAGCTTTACCAGGTATGGTAAAGATGGTTTGTGAGTCCTTTTTTCTATTATAGTTTAGGACTGTCATCATTATAAACATCTCCATACTTAAATAATTCAAAAGAAATGGGTGCTATACCATGGACAATTCTTTGAAATACCTCCCGTAATAGGTATTCCTTGGTAGCCAGTTTCAGAATTTGTTAAGCATTGCACAGTCAAAAAAAATTCTTCCCTGATGAATACCTTAACATGCTCTTGCTTAACTGGTTCCTTCTAGCTCCAAGGAAAACCCCCTATTTCTATCTAAAGTGACCTGCAATTCTTGCTAACCAGCCTTCCCCATATGGAGTTAAAGTTCTTTGTTCTCCAGAGAGTCTCAGTATGAGTGTTTACAAAACTCTAGAGAAAATGTAGTTGAACCTTACACATGACTTCGATGAAGGAATAGATGCAATGCCAACAGAAATTAACTTCCATATAAAGCCAGAACGAACAGGCTGGGATCATAAAGAGAACCGGGAAATGTTTTCCAAAAGACTCAGCAGGCAAATAAATCCATATTTCCAAATCAATGCTTCCCCAAGCTCATGGAGAAAAGTAAATAACAGTTTCAGGGTAACATGGCTTTCCAAATTTACTACTTACAATTAAAGTCCGTAAGTAGTCCCCAATGGTGCTTCAAAAAATTCCTGAGTGTGTTCTCATTGGCTTTATTCTAAACTCTTAGGGCACAGTAATATTTTCCTTTCTGTTTTTACCAGGAGACACACATGAGTAGAACATTCCCTCCCTGATATATGTATGTGTATATCATGGAAAAGATAAACTTCTCAATGCCTGGTGAAGAATTTGAACAGATCTTTCTCTCATCGGTGAGTTGATTTTTAAGCTGCTAAGCTACCGTTCCCTGTTGGGCACTGTAGTGATGAAATACACAGAAAAAGGGCCACTGTTGTGTACCCAATAGATAGCTTGGAAATACATGTACTCATCTAGGATAAAATTGAATTTTTCTTTTCACTGAATTATTAGTGAAATACTGTCTTCAAGGTTGAGGCTCCCAGAGGTGGTTTGTGGATGTATAAATTGAATGAGTTTGTAAGTGTGCATATATGTGTGTGTGTAGAGAATTTTTCATGCCATGAATTAATTCTGAAATGACTTCTCAGAGTTGCTGTAGTCCTCTTCTTCCACACATAGAGAATAATTGGACTCTTTGTTCAATTGAGAAAATGAGGCAGGGATGGGTGGAGGAGTAACTTCAGAAGGAGATCATAAAAGCAGTCCAGAGGAAATTTAATTTTATCTGTGAAAACAACCAGAACTCAACTCCCCTCCAAACAAGTTAGGAAGGGTGACTCCTATTGCAGTTACAGTGTGTTCCCTGCTGGAGCAGCTGTGCTGAGGCTGTGGGTTAGTTGGAAGAAGTTGTGTATAGAAGACATTAGAGGAAGAGCATATTTGATTGGTCTTTGGTTGAACATTTTTATGATCAGCCAAAGCCAAAATGATTTGCTGTGGACCAACTATGGTATCTCCCATTCTTTGCTATCTTGTCTTCTTGTCTCCTTTGCCCCCTTTGAGTACATTTATTAACTTACATTTCCCAAAGAATTGTCAACTTGCATGATCCTAGTTTTGGCATTTTTTCTTCCCAATCACTTGTCCAGACCCCTGCCCTTCTCTTTAGCTCAGTCACTCCTTCCTTCTCCTGTTGTCTTTATTGTCTCCTCTTTCTCCTGCCTTCTTTCCATCACATTTCTCTTCTCTCTCTTTAAAGGCTGGACTAATCTTGGGCAAACTTGTGATATTTCAATCTCTCACTTTAAAAAAAATATACATATATTTTTTATTGATTTCAGAGAGGAAGGCAGAGGGAGAGGGAGACAGAAACATCAACGATGAGAGAGAATCATGGATTGGCTGCCTCCTGCATGTCCCCCACTGGGGATTGAGCCTGCAACCCAGGCAGGTGCCCTGACTGGGAATCGAACTGTGACCTCCTGGTTCATAGGTC